>NC_141218.1:11456889-11499389 GCF_054856515.1 Filicampus tigris
ATTAACATTTGGTGCACTGGCTCAGGAGAAGAGGATCTCTATCGTTGCCATGGTGACCGTAGATCACCTGCTTTTTTTCTTTTTTTTCCCAGTGGTCCGTAGTATGCTCGGTGGACCAGCCTAGTAAGATTTAAATGTCATGTTGGCGTTACTGTTCCGTTTGTGTAACGGATGTATTCAACTCTGTTTACTGCTCTCTTGTTGTATTTAGTAACTCAAAAATAAACAAACCAGAATCGAGAGCTGGGGCGAGGACACACATTTGCGGCAGGTGCACTTAAACTGCAAAAACTCTTCTCCAACCAGGGTTAAAAATCTCATTAATAACCACTAATAAGGATTTTAAGTTATTGAAAATGTATTACAGGTGGATTTTTTTAGGCTCTCTACTGCATGTTTACTTGTTCTAATCTTACCAAGTCAAATGTTCCTGTTCTATTGGCAGTCAATTTTGCTTAAATGAAGCACGGCAGTTGTAATTCTACTACTCTTTTGTTTTTGTTTTTTTAAAAAGCCAGTTTTTGCAGCGTAAGAACACTTACAAACCCTCAACTAGTGATTATTTGGGCAACGTCCAATGAAACCAAAGAGTCATGAGCCCTTCAAAATCAATGACATCAACTCAAGAGTTTTGTAAGACCACAATTTACTCATTCACTGCCATTGACGTATTTTTTTCACAGTCCAGCCATTCAATCCCAGGAATTTATTTTCATTTTCTTTAAACGTTTTTCAAACATTTGGGTAAAAGAGGGTCTTAAAATGTTTGGCAGTGAATGAGTTAAGTGGGATACACACATACCGACAATTGGGCACAAGCTCAGCAATTATTGGATGTCGCGAAAAGATGATCCTGAACCGATTAGCCTGTTAATAAAACAGTTCAGGGGCCGACAATTGCTAACTATTGTTCAATATTCGCAATCACAAATCACTAACGCAAGAGAAGCAAAAAGACTAGTGTGTACTATTTTCTTCTGTATATTTTCCAGTAGTCTGGATGCTCTATAGCACCATGCTGCCTCTCACGGGTCAGAGGTCAGTCTTGGTACTACAATTGGGGTCTTGAACTTTCACAATTATGGGTGTGGTCATCAAATGCTATCGATTTGATCTCTTGATTTCTGGATGTTTTTGAATCAGATGCAAGAATCAAATGGAATACTTTTGATTAATCGGCAGCTTTTGAATTTACTGAAAATTTTTTCAAGTGGGGTGTAAATGAGTGGTGTTATGGGTCTAATGTTTCATCATGCGGTTGCGACATTAAGCATAACAAATGATAACCTATAAAAATACAGTTTGGATCTGGGTTGCTTGTAATATTCAAGTTTAAACTTCATTTCCAAAAAGTTATACACCTCAATGGCATCATCAGATCATCAACATGAGATTATCTTCAGGTTGAACATTATTGCTTTAAGGCACATAAACGTGTTCATATTTTAAATGGCAATTTGTAGTATTAAAAGCACACATGATTTTTATTTTTTTATTTTTTTGTAATCGTCATGTGTGGGGTATGTTGAAATTTAAAAGTCTGGTAAAATGTTAAAAATGTGTGTACCTTGCTGGTGAGGTGGAGCTACATTGTAACCCCGAATTGCATGGCTTTGGTTTCAGCCAATCAGAGGCATGAAGGAAGTCACCTACAAAAAAAGGCACATTACGAGGAAACGTACGTAAAGACAAACGATGTTGAAGTGAGGATTTTAGATTTATGGACCTAGATTGAGGGGGTTTCTGATTGGGGGCCTGTCCTTTTTTTAAAGCCTTTTGGGGTATTTGGGGGAGCTTTTAATCCAATGCGGTTTTCATTGCTTTCCAGTTTTCCCCCTCCTGCCCTATAGCTTGGCGTACAAACAGTGGAAGTAAAGAAGAACATTGCTTGAAAAAAATACATCTCTGTGGAAAAGAGTCTCAAAGGTGAAGATGATGTCCGTGTTTTTGTTTTTCTAGCTAGGCACGTACGGTTCCCTTTTTAGGCCAAAAAGGAGTTGAGTGAACTTTCAATCTCCACAACATGAAGTGTCCAAAGATCATGCAAATACACTACATACACAATAAATTGGATTAGGGTATACATTCTATATAGATTTATACATACATATAATTTCTTACTTTTTTTTTTTAAGGAATGTTAATCTATTTCGTGGTGTAGCTTTTTGTTCTTACAAGGTACAAAATAATATCCTATGTAACACGTTGTATAATCAACATATTTTAAAAAAAAACAACATCAGTCCTTATCGTCTTGTAGAAGAAGAAAATTCATAATAAAAATAAGTTCTATGCTTTTTTTTCCTCCTCACTTGTATCTTACAATATATTTCTCTCTGCACGCGCTCTCACACACACACTCTCTTTCTCTCTCTCAAACACGCACTCACGCACATACGTGTCCCCATTGTGGTTTCTCCTGCAGCAAACTGGCGGCTGTCGAACGGGATGTGTAAACAAAACGCAAATTGTGTTAATGGCGATGCCAAATTCACAAGACGGGTGTGGGGTGGGGTGGGTGGGGGGGGGGGGGTGATTGGACGGGTGGGCGCCGTTACAACGGGCACCTGGCGCAGCCGCACTCCAGGGCCGTCTCCATCTCCTCGGAGTACGAGGTGCCGTCGGTGCAGCGGAACACCACCTTCCTCCGGCGGGTCTTGCTGACGCCGCAGCAGATGCCGGCGGGCGCCGCCGTCTGGCACGATCGGGGGCAGTCCATGCGCGGGATCTTGCTGGTGGACGTGCACGTCCGCATGGCTTGGTGGCGCTTCAGCTGCTCTCGCACCATCTCGCCTTGACACGTCAACTCTGGGACGAAGGACATGGACATGGTCCTGAATACATGAATTCAATGCTAACTGAATGTAAAACCGGTAGAGCTCTGTTAACATTACAACAGTGGGTCTGTCAACTTGGGTCAATTAGTGGAGCCCAAAGCAAACATGGTGAAGCAGCGTTTGGCTGTTGTGCTGCACACAAACGGAGTAGGTTGCCAACAAAGTGTAAATGCTTTTACATTCAAAACTGAAAATAACGTTTTTTCCCCATAACTTTGATTCAGGTCTTTTAAGGATTTAAAATCAAATTCACTGTCAATAATTTATAAATGCCCTGTTTATTTCTTTACTTTGCCTTTAAATGCCTTTACACCTTTTTGTGTAAATGCGTTTAAAATGTTGTCAATCTATTTGTAATTCTTAGTATGCTTCTTTTGTTCTATTTGCTTTGCCTTTGATTGTCTTTAGCTGTCTGTAAATGCTTTTAGGTGTTGTGCTTCTGCTTGTGTGAAGCACATTGAGTTGCCTTGTCTAATAAATGTGCTATATAGGTAAAATGACCTCGCCTTGAAATAATGCAGTTTTGGAAGAAAGGGACAGAAATTAAAATGTGTGTGTTTTTTTTTTTTAACCTGATTCATCAATTAATCGACTAAATAATGGACAGATTAATCAATCCTACTGTCATGGTCACTGTCCATCCCCATTTGGACACTTTGAGGATTACCAGTATCACAGGTGGGTCCGGCGTAGCCAGGCAGACAGTTGCAGATCGGCTCCCCGCCCTCGGACACCCTGCACTCGCCGTGCCCGCAGCGCTGCCCCCTGCAGGCCGTGGGATCCTGCTGCAGCTGGCAGAGCTGGCCCTGGTAGCCCTCGCTGCATTTGCAGCTGTAGGACAACCCCTTGGGCACACATAAGCCGTGAACACATCTAGGGAGAGAGAATTGGAAAACGAGAGAGTGGAGAATAATAAAAGACTGATGACTACACTTGGGGGCAACTAATTAAAATCATAAAATCAAATGAATGTTGGAATTAAATGTGTGGTTCATAAATTTCAAGGTCCGGGCAGTCAAGGTACCAATGCCGTCAAAAGAGTGAAGCGTCATTCAAAAGGCAAACTCAATTTGAAAATATATGCGCAACATGGTGGGACTAGTGGTAAATGCATACGTCTCACAGTGGAGATTCTGAGTTTGAATCCTGGCTTGGGGAAAATATGCAAATGAAATATGGTCTCCCCAGTTAAAGTTTGAATCGTCTCAAAAGTGTTTTAAAATGATGAATTGCATCATGTTTTGTGCCCACCTGCTGCCCTGACAGGGATTTGGCACCGTGGCCTGTTCGCACAAAGTCCCGCTGCGTCCGGGCGGGCACTGACAGGTGACGCCCATCTCGCCGCCCTCTCTGCACGTTCCCTGTGCGCACACGCTGCATGAGTGACAGCCCACAAGGACGCCATCGCCCTGTGGGCAGGAGAGGATGCAGTATACTATCAGTCTTTATTTACTCCAGTGATAAATTATCCAGTTTCACTTAATTGGACTGAAAATTATTATTATTGAACATTATTATTTATTTACTACAAATCATCTGTCATTGTTGTTGTGCAGAACCATTAAATCCTCTTCCACCAGAAGGCAGGAGCTACAATTAATCTGTCTGTGTAATGACCTGTTGATAATCATACCACAAAATAGCCAACTGTTTAATCAAACACATTTCACACATTTTTTTTAAATTTCCCATGTGAATTAGGCACCAAACAATATACATCCATCCATCCATCCATCCATCCATTTTCTATACCGCTTCTCCTCACAAGGGTCGCGCGCGTGCTGGAGGCTATCCCAGCTGTCTTCGGGCAGTGGGCGGGGGACACCCTGAATTGGTTGCCAGCCAATCGCAGGGCACACAAAGACAAACATCCGCTCTCACAATCACACCTAGGGGCAATTTAGAGTGTCCAATCAACTTACCAAGCATGTTTTTGGAAAGTGGGAGGAAACTGGAGTACCCGGAGAAAACACACGCAGGCACGGGGAGAACATGCAAACTCCACACAGGGAGGCCGGAGCAGGGACCGACCTCTGAACTGTTAGGCAGACGTGCTAACCAGTCGATCACCGTGCCGCCACCAAACAATATAATTTTACCAAACAAAAGTCCACTATCTTAATGCTAACATATAATATCAAATTCCATAGAAAGGCTAATGGAAATGAGCATAGACATTATGTTAATTATCAACCTTGAAACAACTGCTACTTTAACACACAGGAAGTAGCACCACATGAAAACGGAGCATGTACAACAATACACTGGCATACACTGTGGATATAAAAAGTCTACACACCCCCATTCAAATGCCAGGATTTCCTGATATAAAACAATGAGAGCAAGATAAATCCTTTGACAACATTTTCCACTTATTAATGTGTACTGTAAGTTAATTATACATACATATACACATATATATACACACACACACACACACACACGTATATGTTACTATACTGTGAGTAAATACTATACGATACTATTTAAAAAACTTCTGATTAACTGCAAATCACATTCTGATGTTTTAGTCTGATTTTTCTGACATTTGTTTGGCTTGTTAGCAGCAATCTGAAGCTTTTATGCCAACACTGACATCTTATCTTGTTCACATTAACCTCCACCCATGCACAGTTCCAGGCGAAAAAACCCCACAGCCCCACAGCATCTTTCACCGGACCGCAACAAAATCTTCCAAGCACATGTGGAAAAATTGATTATGGTCTGATGAAAACAAGCTTGAACTTTTTGCCCATCACTCCAAAAGTTATGTTTGGTGTAAACGCAACACTGCTTATCACCACAAGAACACAGTGAAGCATGGTGGTATGCTGCTTTGGGATTGTTTTTATTAAGTTGGAACTGGCGCCTTGGTCAAACCTGAGAGAATTATCAACAGTTGCAAATACTCAAAAAACTTTAGGGCTTCTGCATTATTTAATAGCACAAAAACCTGTCATCTAAACAGGGGTGTGTAGATTTTTTACATCCACTCTATTCTCTCTCAATCATTAAAACAGCAAAATGTGGTACCATTTAAAAATCAGATCGATATAGAATGAACAACGAACCGCGATATAGTAATAATAATACCTTGCCCTCCACCGGTCGCCCTCCCGTGGCTCGGTAGCTCAGGTCCTGCGCTTCCCCGTTGATTTGGACATTGTGGATGCAACCGTTGAAGAACTGAGGCGAGCGTTCCGGACCGGGCCGAAACCCCGTGGCCAGCACCTGGTAGGGCACGCCTGGATGACGGAAGACACGGCGTGGCGAGACAGAGAGGAAGCAAAGAATCCCTCAGGAAGCTTTTTGAGGACGCGACCATGTCCTCACCACATCCTCAGAAGTGTGTGTTTGTGGCTCAGTGCACGTATGGCAGACGTCTCAGCACGACCACAAACAGCCATGCGGCCTAATGCAAATGGCTTTCCACGTGCGTGTTAGTGTGTGTACCTCCGATGTAAAGCTGCGTGTTGTGGTCGACCGATGGTTGGCGCGCCAGCTTGCCCAGGCTCTTGGGGGCGCCGTTGTCCACCACCAGGCTGAGCGAATGGTTCTGAATCAACAGCTCCACGGTGTGGAAAAGCCCGTCGTTGACAGACTCCACACTTTTACACACACACAAAAGAGAGAGGAGGAGGCTTCAGTATGGTTCCAATTATGATGAATTACCACTGAATTCTTACCAGAGAGGAAGACATTGACAGACAAAACATACGCTAAACATTTTCACGTCGAGCTTTTACTCTCGGTTTTTTTTTGTTGCAAATCAACCAACAAGTGAAGTACAATTCTTTGTACAAGAAAAGACCAAAAACCAAATCAGGCCTGGAGATGAAGTATAGTGAACTCAGGTAGCGCTTGGTCACTGTCCCCAAATGGTAATTAATGCCCATCCCAAAAAGTTTGTAATTGACGATGGATGTCACAAGATGGCGGCAAATCATTTTTTTCATATTAGACAAGGCTAAGGCCCGACGAAACAAAACTCCTCCTTCAATTCAACAGAGCTGCTTGGCACAGAGTTGACACCACATGGCGCCAAAGGAGTATTTTATAGTAAATCCTTTTGGCCAGTTTTGCTGCCGCTGCACCCCCCCATGCCAAATTTCAGCATTTTTCACTACTCCTTCTAAACAAAGTGAGTCAAAGTCTGATTACTGGATAAGTTATTCAAAAACCTATCAATGTGACCTGTACAACTCAATGGGAAAAAAAAAATCTTTTCAAGAGGGGAAGTAAAAATGAACTGCGAATGTAGATGAAATGGGGCTTTAGTCAAGGTGGGGGGAATTATGAACAGTTCAAAAGAACAGTCAGTGCTAGCACAAAAATGTCAGGAATATCCTACTAGAACATCTTTACTTTATTTGCGTTTTAAATAAAGGCGCTTTAAATGGTGGCAGGCGTGTGCTGACTTCCACCTAAAATATGTTTGAATGTGATTGATTAGTCTGAACACAAGCACACAATATGTATGTTGTTTATTTTGACTTCCCCTCTCAGGGCTTTTCATTTTTCAATTTGAGGTGTACAGGTTTTACGTCACAATGATGTTAAGGTTTTGAAATGATTCTTACTGGTCTCATTTTTTATCCCACAGAAACCTGGCACCCTACGGGTTGTGTAGACTTTTATATGCACTTTATTTGACTAAGCATAAATGCGGAAGCTAAGTCATAAAACCCCCTACTGATTTGTAATTGTAAGAATGGGCAACTTTCAGCCAAACTTCAAACCGTCAGTTTTTTTTTTGTCTTAATGTAAATAAGAACCCGAACAATTTATTTATTATGTACGGCAGTGTAAGCAATGAAGTCGATGACCTTTTGCACCCAGTCTGTGTGAGAGTTGAGGTTCCCCCCACTAAGTGGTTTTAGCTGGAGGGGTGACAGCCAGCCAGAGAGACAGTGGTTTGGCACAGCTGAGAGGAAGACGAGGGGTGGGGGGTGTTGAAAGAAAATGAGGGGTAGGTATAAACTCGACCGGGGCCTCGGTTTTATCCCTAAAATACGAGGCCCCCCCCCCAAAAAAAAGATGGACCAAAAATGAGTGCAGCCTCTCCGCAACTTAAGACATTTGCGATTTTGTTGTGTTAGCCAAATAGATAGGGAGCATCGCGTCAGCTTTTTTTGTTACAAACCATTATTGTCTTGCTAGTCGGATATCAGACTTCCTCCAACAGTCCAAGAACATATGTGCTAGCTTCACTAAAGACTAAAATGGTATGTGTGAATGCATGTTTATAAGTGCCTTGTGATTGGGTGGTGACAAGTGCACGGTCTACCCAGCCACTTAGATACAGAATACCTGTGTAGGATAAGCAGAAAATGGATGGATGGATCGTAATATTTAATGCAAAATGCTAAGACAAATGATTCTTAGTATCACACCACTGTAAAAAAAACAAAAAAAACAAACATCGCCTAAACATGTAATGGTAAATGCCATTGACATGCTAACGGTTAGCATCAATATTTGCAATTTTAGAACCATTTGAGCAACCTATTTAATTTTACAAATTACCTTAAGACTGGACCGCTAGCTTAATATTAACATATATTGGAAAATGCCATTGAGATGCTAACGGTTAGCATCTATATTTGTGGTTTTAGAACCCTTTCAGCAACGGATATTTGTGAATTGGAGCAACACATGTTGACTGATAATACCAGCAGTTTTAAAACTACCCACCCTTTAAAGAGATAGTCAACCTCAAAATTTTCTTTCCAAGGATATGTTCTATGCAGGCCCACTATTCGAAACATGGCATTGGAATATGAGTTAAACAGTAAAATCCACCCATTTTGCCACTTACTGTTGACTGAAAATAATATCACAGCTGCTCAGGGCTCATAATGACCAATCATGGCTCAGCTTCACAAAACAGGTGAGCCGTAATTGGTCGTTAGCTGAGCTCTGGGCAACTGTGATGTCATTTTCAGTTGACGCAAGTAACAAAATGGCCGCCCCCCTGAGATGGATAAAAACGGGTGCATTTTGCTGCTTAACTTTTATTGCACGAATGCAATATTGATCAGAATGCCATGTTTAAACTAGTGAAGGCACATCGAACATTATTGCAAATAATTTTGGGGTGTTGACTTCCTATTTAAGACTCCAAATTCTGTGAATGCTTGTTTGTCTATATGTGTCTATATAATCCTGCGAATGGCTGGCGACCAGTTCGGGGTGTTCCAGCTGTCAGTCAGCCACGTCTTGAGTTGGTTTGGTACACATCCGCGTTGGATTTGCTTTATTCGCTGAAAGCTTTGTGGCGTGAAAGCGGCCATATAAAGCACATACTTGTGTCAGTATTGTAAAAGTCAAACAAACTACAAAGTCGAGCAAAAATAGTTCTGACGCGGCTATGTTATTCTTGTTTTTTTCTCCCTCCCAACACACCCATGTACACATCATCATCTTGACCCACGTTAACCGCAATACAAACACACGTTTAAACCCATTTTCCACAATTTATCCTCACATATAAAATGCGGATAATTGGTTCAAGGTGTTACTTGGATTATGTAGACGTTCATGCGTTACATCAGCAATGACAGATGACTTCCTGCTTTTGAGAAAGAAAGAAAATAAAGTTTTACATCAACCGAGTTGCGCATTTTGCTGGTTTGCTGAGAGCCAAAGCAGACGCATACGTGGTTTCTATTAGCCGCCATGTAATTTAATAACGATACCGTCCAGGCTGTGATGGCCTTCAAGACCTCGCTCATCTCTGTCTTTTGCTCGCTTTCCACTTATCAGTCAGAATGAATGTACTCATCTTTCCAATGCAATTGCCTTAAAAGCATTTTTTTGGTTGTACTCTAATTTTGTTTAGAACAGGGGCAGGCACGCTTGTGCTCAAGGGCCACATTTGATTTTTAAAAAGAGGAAAAATGGGCGAGGTCATTTTTACATGAGCTAAAAGTTTCTATTTCAAGAGTGTAGGCAAACTACGAATTTCTATGTTTAGAGCTTATTTAGAATGAAGGTCAATAAATGTAAAGAGTACTTTCATAAAATGTAAATATAAACTACCAATTATTTAATAAACCAATAACAATGTATGCAATGTAAGGGTGAAATGGTTTACTTTAACATTTTGTAAATTACAATTTTCTTTTTGAATTGTATTATTTATAATCTAATTTGAGATAATTGACCAATATCAAATAAAATACAAAATGACCATAAAATGATTTAATGTCATGTCTTCTATTATAATCCATTAATTTGGATTTTAACTAATTAACATGAACTATTAAAAAAATCCCAACATCTTTATTGACATTAACATTTACTAAAATGAATGTTAAATGGATACATAAATCTATTCAATTTCTGCAGTACTTTATTTTTTACCATTTAATACGTTTATTTTAATAACACGATTCTTGTGCTAGTAATATTTTTAGTAAGTTAGTAATATTTATTTACTCTAAAACAATTATTAAAAAATAAACGTGGTTTCTATAAAATTGTTCATTTTACTAATATTTTTTTCATTTTATTTCGAATAAACCAACCAACCAAATAATACATCTTATTGAACAGAAATGAATACAAACATTTTAGAATAGTTATGTTAACTATTCCACTCGATATCATTTTAGTTAGAAAAAAAAATGAATAAATGTCACAAATATTACAGGAGTCTTGCCAATTACTGCTTTAGAATCTTAAGAGTCTTAAAATCAAAACTCCACCGGGTGGCAGAAGAGCACAAGCCATTTTTCAGCTGGACTTGTACAATGTAAATGCTGTGTGCCAAATGTGTATATTTATACCACAGGTCAGCCCCTGTTGGCCGTCTAAGTCAATTAAAAGCAGCTCGTTTGATAATTTAGTAACAACACACAGTCTGAAACATGCACACTTCACAAACACACAAATGGAGGGGGAAAAAGCACCCAGTTAAAATCATAAACGAATTACGCGTGCAGGCCAGATGTAATTACAAGTAATTGACTTTATCTCAAACAGCCCCACAAAATATATATTTGGATTAGCTCCACTTATACACGGTTAAATCTAATTAGGTGCCACAGTCGTTTTGCTGGACTGGATTTGTCGATTATTTAGGAATTAAATAGCTGGTGTTCATGCAATGCTTGTTTGTATCGCCTGTATAAACAAGAAAGTCATTGTGTGTGTGGGTGTGTGTGTGTGCGTGTGTGTGAGCAGCCCGAGCTGATTACAGTGACATGGAGCAGACATGCTAGCCTGTCCCGTATTACCGTGGTAACCTCAATTAGTGACGGCACAGCTGCGTTGCTCTTTTCTTTTCAGTTCTTTCCACTCCTTTTCATCTCCATTTTCTTTAAAGCAGGTTTCTTGGTGAAAGTCGCACTGGTGGCCGTTTGATGCAGCGTTCCAGGAATGAGCTGCGCCCCATTTTCCGAGGCCTCTACTCAAAGGTTTGGCCATCTGAATATTTGTATTGCCTTTGAGCGTTTTAAACCTATAATGTTCGAGGAATGTCCGCGTCTTTCGGCCAACATTCAGTTCAGATGCTTTGACCACAAAACCCCCCCCCCAAAAAACAGAGTGCTATCGAAATGGGCTTGTCATATGCATGGCTTTGCAGAGCTGTAGCACTTTGACACATATTGTGATTAAGATATTAACATTTGTGCAAGCAGTGACATTCAGAATGCATGTCATTGTTGACTAGAGGTGACATGGGAGGGGGCGATGAAACCATACGAGTTCTAGTGCCGATATTGGGAACCGATACTCAATAATCATGCTGTCCTAAACTCCGCCCCCTCCCCTCTTCAAACTACTGCCACCAGCGGCTGTTGAGTAACGGTACAGGTAGACACATTCTGTCCGACCTGATGGGAGATTAGCCTGGCATTTCAGTAAAGGGCAGCGCATTAACACACAACAAATACCTTCTCATACACGCATGCGCACACAACTGCCCCCCCCCCCCCCCCCCGCACACACACACACACTTCACATCAAGGCTTTCATCTGATACAAAGGAAGGATTTGCACAACCTTCTGCATCTTTCCTCCATTGTCTTGACCACAATCGTGTCTTTGTTTTCATGCCTTCAATCAGTCCACAGTCAACCTCTGTTCATGTTTCATTCATTCAACTTCATACTTTTCAAACACATTGTAAAACATTTGAACACGCACACAAAAAAATATATACTGTCTGTGTGTTTGATGTGTCTTTCAGAGGGGGGCCTGGTGGTGTGGTATGTGATGTAAGCAAGTCTGGGTGACTGTTCAGGTGTGAGCTGTGGCAGACAGCAGCTCTATGGCTCTCCTTCCCCTCATGCAACGGCAATACATGAAGTAATACAGAAACTGTCACACCAGCAAAAAAAAAGAAAGTTCAATTACGTTACATTATAACATGATAAATTTCATGGTTTATTTTGACATAGGAAGAGAATAAAAGAGTAAGAGTAGTTTACATGTTTCAACGTGGTAAGTTTGACTTCTGCATTCGGCAAAACAAGGCAAGTCCTGTTGGTAATTAACCCATGGACTTTTTTCTTTTTAGTATTATGAAGGAGCGGCGTAGTTACGTAGCTAGCAACTTTGATTTATAGGACACAAAATTCACATTTTAACATGATAACTTTTATCTACTATTTACCACGTGACAGCGTAATAATGACATGTTTTTCTTCTGGTTTGGCAGCAATACGCTTCTGTAAAATAAGCATACTACAAATAATTTCAAAGTCATAGCTGGGATTTCAGCAACAGATATGTTCAACAACAACAAAAAAAATCTTCAATACTGTATACTGGGTTTGTGAATGAGAGACCTCGAAGACGTCATCCTGTCACATTTGCCAAACTCCTCCACAGACCTTACATGCTTTCATTTGTAGACGTAGTTGCTCGGTATGAGTGCAAAAACCGAGCGTTTGTTTACATCCGTTTACAAGTGAGAAGAGATGACTCATTTCAAGTTAGTCTCTTAGTTTTTGGCAGCCAAAAGATGCATTGCAGCCCCACGTCTCGAAAAGTGCCGCTTTGTTTTTTTTCTTGATGCCAAAGTACTGAGCTCAGATTGCGGTGGCAGCAAAACTTGCACCGTCCCGCGCGGCATTGAGGTTTTGACTCGGTTCAAGCAGTCTTTTTTTTTCAAATTGAGGCAGATAGGATTTGGGCTGATCAGACTCATGTAATCAAAAAAATGGCACGCAGTGAGAAATACATAGCGGATTGCGGTGGAGGGTTGGAGTTGGGCCGCGTTCGATTTTGCTCCAAACTGCTGAATAGTGAGCAATGTGGAGACAGTCTTAATTCAATAATTATCTCTTGCCTTAACTTGGATGAATATGGACAAAACAAGACCCCTTAATTGATTAATGAACTTATCACTCAGATTATCACTGATTAGTTGTTCTACACCTATTAATTGCCCCTAAAGCAGGGTACACACATACTGATAATTGGGCCAAATTGAAGCAATTAATATCCCGAACGCCCCATGTCCCTGGTAAGATTATCCGGAGCGATTATCCTGTGGTGCGGTGTGCACTGACAGTAATTTTTCTTCTCTGATCTACTTGGTAACCGGTTGGCACTGACAATCGTAAATGTTAAACCAGTTTACTAATTACAATAGTAAATCCTTGAGTGAGTGCTCAAAACTCGGACTCTGTGATTGTGACGTTGAACGGTATATTGACAATCGGGCCATATTTGCCCATATTTCTGTTTTCTGATCAATGTCAGCAAACGATCAATTCTCTGATGTTTTTGAAAGATTACCCAGAACGATTATCTTGTGGTGTGGCATGTGTGTAGTATGCATTTTTCTCCCCGATCACAGCACTGTTGGAGATGACAATTGTAAATGAGCGGAAAACAGTTGGGGACGACAATCGTAATCCCTGTAAAACTAAACTGTAGCCAATTACGAGCCATGGCCTAGCTTCTTTTATTTCTTCTAGTACACAGGTCTTGTTTTGGTCCTACGAGAGACACCTTGTTTGGAGGAGGAGACTCGCGATTGTCAGTGGAGATCTTATGTGTGTGGTGTACTTTGTTGGTCATCCAAAGTACACCACACGGTATGGGGGCAGCAAGAACACAGCTGGCCATTCTTGATCGTGCGTTTTGGGGTCACTCATGTTAAAAATCAACGTTGAACATGTTTTCAGAGGTAGGGTTGACAAAGGGCCCTGTCCAATCAAATGGACCCAAATCCACAGAAATGTCCCGAAAATTTGTCAAAATTCTTCCCAGATAGGGTTAGGATTGTCCGACTATTTATACTACTACTACGACTATTGCGGAGCCGGTGTGATTGTATGTCCGTTCCCATTGTCTTTAGCATCCCTCATCTGTCTTTTGGCCGAGCAGGCGTGGCCCGTGTCACGCTAACGAAAGTTGACAAGGATAATTCTCAGCCTCGGTCTGCGGTTGACTCCCCCGCCCTCCCCGGTGCGCTCCATCCTTCCGTCATCCCCGCACTTAATCATCTGCTTTCATCACTCTCCTCTGTTGGACCACCTATTCCGCAAACTTGAATCTGTAATAGTCTCAGGCTTTTGTCCATCTAATCTAGCATCTCAATGACTGCTGCTCTAGAAATACCCAAATGTCCCTGAAACATTCTTTTGGTTGATATAAAGCAACTCGCAAAAATCTTGGGCCACCACTTGCCTTGACTGCCAGCAGCTACTATGGGTCAGAAAAAATCCAGAACTGGTGTAACCGTATTCAAATCTCAAGTACAAACTGCACAAGTAGTGCCGGTAATACGTCTGGAGCCTAACGCACACTCCCAGCCTTCTCTGTCACACCTGGAAGGATTCTTACTGAATCCTCCTCAGCTCCATCTTTACGGCTATCTTCATGACACCCATGTCTTAAAAATGAGTCGCCTTGAGCTCAGGAAAGAATAAAACAATTCTCACAGAGCTATGTCCGTTCTTCTCAGCTAGGATCTGTCGAAGCCAATGCCGCAGAATCTCTTTGTTGGTTTATCATCTTGGTCCATGATGAAGAGAAAATGTAGTTTTGAATTTGAAATAGCTTTTGTGAAAATAATTGATCATAAAACAAATACTATAGTAGAACATAAACAAAACCAATTTCCACCTGTAGAAAGATGCAGATACAGAATTTTATCTGAGTTTTTGTTTTAATTGCTCGGATTTTGCTGTGACCTGCTGTGAAAAGAGCCTTCACAGTCACTGTGTTACAATTAATGACATCTATGGGATCCCACACTAATAACTATTCCAGTACATCTGGTTTATTGGTTTTCAATGAGTTTGCCAAAAGCCAAAATGTTGAACTTTGTTTTAACAAAATGATTTAATGACTTTATGCTGGTTGCACAAACTCAGCTGTGATGGGCTCCAACCCCCTGCTGTGGCCTTGAACAGGATAAGCTTAAGGAAACTGGATGGATAATCTGTTTGTACTGCCAAAAAAAAAAAAAGAAACACACGCACACACACACACACGCACACACCAATGCCTTTGTGCAATAAATTCTCATCACATTAAAGTAAGGTGACCGGACTTTTATGTCTATGAAAATAAATGTTTAATAAAACCCATTTATAATGAGCGCCGTAATCACCTGTTCTACAAAGTAGGAAATGTTTGTCCTCCAGTGAATACAGTGTTTTGGTTTTGATAAATGTTTGATAAACCGACGCCACACACAAGCATGTTTGAGTAGTGAAATGATCAACAATGAACAATTTGAATGTTTTATGACGCCTTACGGTTAAAACTCGGAATGAAAAATGTGCGGTCGGTCAACACGGTCTGGTTTGAACCGAGCATTTTTGTACAGGTTAAGGTACAATTGTGGTTTGTGCAAGAGAAATAAAACATTCCCGACGGCCTTTGGTGGTTTCCCAAAAGTGTCTGATTATATAAAAAGTATGACTAGACAGCTCACTTGATTTTTATTCGGTGCTTGGTTTCACATCTTGGTTTTGAATAAAGCTGCATGATTAGCAGTGTTCAAAATCAATTGTTGACATCCCTCTGGCTAATTTTGTAGTCTGCCTGCTAATCATTGGGAAATGACAGTCTCAATTTGACAGTCTGAATTTGAATTTGGCATTCGGAAGGAATACAACTAAAGACTGTTGTTTTTTTTTTCTGGAGGGACACGCTCCAAATGTGCATATTTTTATCTTTCATCCATCACCTCCTCTCCACTTGAAGTTAGTTGAACTTCTCCACAACTATTTCAGTTTCTTTCTTCTTTGTTTTTGTACCCTTTATGTTCCAGTCACCTTAGTAAATGTAGAAGTGTTATCTTGGATTATCATCTCCTTTACTGCAAATTACTATGGAATATCAAATTCGATGAAAATGTGAACGTATCTTTTATGCAATATCCAAAGGCTTCAAGGTTGGCTAACGCACTTGAATGAGGTCTCTTGTGCGGACCGTTTGAAGTCTCACCTCCAAAGATTTTTGTTGCCTTTCTCTCAGGTCTGCGACCGTGTCATCGGGATTACGGCGGAATTTGGGGCAGTTGGTGTTTGTTTATAAAGGGAAGCACTCCGATATGGATCTGTGAGTCTGTATGTGGGCTGGGAAGAATCAGTCTGTGGATTAGCTTGCTTGGCCGAATCAGCAGCTACTAAAAAGTCCACAAAGCCAAAGCCCAACTGAAACTGTAACCTTGGGTATATGAGTTATGACTTTTTATTATCTTACAGTAGGCTATGGGGCGCCATTTGTAAAGCGGTCAATTCTGAAAATAACAGCAGCATTTTATCACATTTAGCCCCAAATAGTGAATTAATTTTAACAGTAAATGTTACATATATATTGAAATCTAAATCTTAACTCTAGATGTTAACATTCACTCGCGTTGTTAATGTGGCGCAAATGAGAGTTATTTATTTCTAAATCCATTTCTACCATGACAGCATGCAGTGAGCTAGCTAGCTAGCTAACCTGGCACCCCAAAAATTAGTCTTCCCTGGATGTCACAAAAACAGCTCTGTGTTTGTTAAACTCCCAAGCAAGAAAGTGGCGTTACAAATGAGCCGGCCACCAATCTTGCTGAGAGGTTCCCGGAAAGCCTGTTAGTTTGCCAGCTAGCTGGTGGCTAGCGCCTTTCGTTGCAAGAATAAATTCCAGCTACAGTAGGCTTTTTTTCACAGCTAAGACATGTAGGGATGAGTAGGCATAGGAAATTTGAACGTAGTAGTTGAATGTTGAGACAAAAGTAGCATCCATGTTTCAGCGAGGCGTGTGGTTTGATGCATTCAGCGTTGCAGAGCAGAAACGGTGGCTTGGTAGCCTCAGTTTACATACTAATTGTTTTAGCGTTTAAACTTGGCAGGGTTGTTAAAATACTAATATCATAAGTATGTGCATCCTACCTGTACACTGTAGTGGGGGGATAGCTTGCCATGTCATAGATGAGTCGTATGTGACCTTGGTACAGTTCCACAGCCAGGGGGTCGTGGTCCTCCTTATACAACAAAATACCGTTGTCTTTTTCAGTGGCCACCTGAGGGGGAGACGCACAACAAGATTTAGACATCATTCCGGTACCTCATGTATTATTCTGTCAGCGCGGCGCTCAAAATCTGCCACGTGTGACAGGACAAACCGCTCGATAATGTACGGCCACTGAGATAATTTGCGTCAATAATGGTCCAGTGTGCACAAATTGAATAAAACACTCTAAATTACACGGCTGCCCAGCAGATGAAAAGCCCCCCAAAACCTCCCACACAGAGATAACAAGTGTGTCTCTAATCTCTGGACATGCTCTCAAGGGAATTAAGGTGGAAATTGTAGGAAAAGCTAACCCTTTACAAAACAGTAACAAAAAAAACCCCATCTATGTTAAAACTTTATTCTTTTTTTATCACTTTCTGGCCCCGTCCTATGCCTCTAATTTAATGGTTAATTATTTCTGAAGTTATCACAGTGTGAATAAAACTAAGCAACCAGTCTATAAAGGCAAAAGTCGTGACCAATAGATGCGTCAATCATTTGCCCACACACTTTGCTGCACACTGTGGTTCATGGGGACACACATAGGCTATAGCAAACAAAATTAGAGTTTCTTGGTCACCTTCTTAACTCTGGTTAGTAGCAAAAGTCAAAATGAAGGAATTGGAATTAGTTGTATTTCTGGCAGTACTCTGCCCCGAGCAAGTCATGCTAGCAATGTATGTAGCTGCCTCGGCATCCTGGCATGCACGTGCGTGGGGGTGTTTGTGCGGGCAGAGAAAGGGCAAAGTGGGCGAAGTCAGGCTACACAAGCTACAGTACATACTCAATTTTGGAGTTATGAGTTTATATGTTCCGGGAGCACGCTTCTAACTACACTTCTCCAAAAGAGGGTCAAGGCAAAATCTCTGCCTCAAAGCTTGGCAGAATAATCTGTCCACAGAGACTAATGTTACTGGAGTCACATGCACCACACCGTGTAGATATTAAGTTGGCACGATGCCGGCGAGCCAGGATTAAAGAGTCGGTAAAAGACACAACTCACATTTTTGGATCATTTCACTCTCAACAGGAAAGATGAAGTGATCGTCAACACAAAGGAGCATGTTGATGTTTTATTTGTTAATTTCATATAGCCAACCATTGCTAGTTAGAATGTATGGTAATGCCCCCGCAAGTGGTCAAGGGCAGCGGAGTCATCGGTGCACTTCCGTTTGCTTGATTGAACGAACACTAAGAAAACAACCACATAATAAGCACATTCATACATGAGCTGCCAATGGAAACTCGCGCTGAGTCACTCAAAGCGTATCCTGCCTATACAGCCAGCCATCTCTACACTCCAATTCGTTGACACCCACATCCCTCCCCAGGCGAGGCCATGCCTTATAAACCCTTACATGCTCAAAGTCATAGATATTACAGATACTACAGTAGGACATGAGTAAGGATACCAATAAAATACATATAACTCACATGCGTTATTTTGCCTAATAATGCAAAGTCGAATAACTAACTTAATCGGTAGAATACTTGATTCTAAAAATAGCTGCAGCCCTCCTATCCACCCATAGCCCGTCATTAATACCATGCTGGATCGTGAGAAAACTTAAGATGAATACGGAGAAAAAAAGTGACCTAAAATCCCTCGTCACCCAACGTTTCGGGCAAACTGGGCTGCTGTGGCCGCCGGGGAAATAGCGGTCACGTAACCTAACAGGTGGCCATGTGGTTGCGGGGGGCCAAGCACTTAACACTGCAGCTTTACCGTGGAGCTCGGCCAAGTCCACAGCTGCTAACAAGCTGCTGGAAAGAAGACAGGGAGAGAGAGTGAGAGAGAAAAGATAGAGATATGAACAAAGGTTGGATGATAACGAGAAAAAGAGAGTGGGAGAAGTGTTAAAAAGGGAACAAGTAGAGAGTGATTTATGAAGGGCTGTCAATGCACTTTCCTTTTTTTTCCCCATTTTCCTCTCACAGTGGAGGACTTTTGGTGCGGATTTAACAGCTTTGGCATTGAAAAGTGAAAAGCTGCTGGCGGGAAGGTGGAAGCACACATTCACATTCGCACAGGTGTTAAACATAAGTGGTCTACTTTTATGCTTTCTGTCTGTTTCGTTGGATGATCTCGCACATTCAAAAAAGGAAGCAGGAAAATACGCCTCAATTGGGATTCGACTTTCAGATGTCCAGAATAGTCCACAGTGGAAACTGCGATGTAAAGTGTGTGTATGCGTGTGTGCGCGCGAGGTCTTTGACGCAGATGTACATTCAATTTGAGAGTCTCAAAGCTACATTTTATATTTTACACATTGCACAACTGAACCGTCCTCTATTATGTTCGTTTCTCTCGTACAGCAATAATATTCAGGGATCCATGCGACCTGCTGTAGTTTAATCATTCCCCCAATGACATTTATTGAAAGTGAAATAATAAAAGCCAGCAGGAAAATAAAAATTCCATTATGAATTCCATTTCAAATAGCAATTTTTATAATGTAAAAAACTCATTGAAAAATGAACCGTAACATGATGGGTAATGAATACATTTTAAAATAAACATTTTCTTCATAAATATAACATCTTCAAATATATTAATTTTTAAGAATTAGATGTAATGTAGGTAGATTATACATATTCTACTTTTGTTTTGTAAAAAAATAAAATAAATAATAAATAAGGCCAGCAGGAGAATTTTGATACAAAGTATGACACGCAAGATGACCGTTAATATAAATCATTAAAACAATCCATTATAATTTTAATGAAAAAACTGAAAACAATCAATTATAAAATTCATGATTTTAAAAGATTGGATAATGGGTTATTCATATTGTATTACTTCTACGAATTAATAGGCAAAAAAGTTCCGTTCATTTAATTCAGTTAATTTAATGTTCATTTTGTAATTTGGGATTTTTAAACTTTAAAACAGTCAATTTAGACCGCAGGATGTTCAATGAATAAATTTGAAATATTATAGTAGGTTATCATTTCAAAAAGATAAAACACAATTACACATTAAAAAAAACAACAACACGATTTTAAATAATTGGAGGACGTCTAACATATGTTCTTCATGTTTTTCAAAATTGCTGCAGATTTTTTTTTTTTTAAAGTTCCCCTTTGACTATGAACACTGAAACACATTTTTTCCAAGGAAAACATTGTTAATGTAAATAAACATCCAATTCAAATACTCTATCAAAACCATAAAAGAAAAACAAGAGTATTCAGAACATAAACCATTTTGGTTTTTAAATGCAAGCATACCTGGAATGAAATGTGAACATTGGGGCGTAGCTTTGCACCCTGGAGCTCCACGTACGCCTCTCGCCCCAGGAAGTGAACGGTAGCCATCTTGTCGCATTTGTTGCCGTAGAAGCCGGGCATGCAGCGGCAGACGGGTTCGCCGGCCACCAGCAGGCACTGGGCGCCGTTTTGACACTCGCTCTGGTCACACGGGCTGGTCTGCAGCAAGATCATGGGCGGGGGATTCTCGCAGAACAAGCCACTGGAAGGACAAGGACGTCGTGAAAGGGATGTTTCAGAAATTCAACTTTGACATCTTCAGAATGTTATGCAATTACCTAAATTAAAGCTAAAAAATATTTTTATAGACATATACACGTATATGAACCTGCTTGTGTCTTTCGGTTTCACAGCTACATGTCTTGGAAAGATTGGTTAAAGTGAAGTTTGAAAATATTTCCAATTGAATCCTTTCCATGTATTTATTTTATTAAACATTTTGTGATTATATAGCTGTTTTAATGACTATTTGTTAAATGCTAATGTTACTACGTTTAGACTGTTACATTACTGTTACTGTTGTAACGTAAAATATTTGTGCCACTCATCATTTTTCCCCATTAAAATGAAGGGAAATGCCTTTCATTCAGACCAGCCTCCCCTCAAAAAACAAAGATTTTGTAATGTGTTTGTTTAAAATAGAGAAAATAGCACGCAGAGGAGAAAGAATATATGCCTGTGAGTATTATCATATTGACTTCTACATGTGTTGCTGCAGTTTGTGCTCAAATATCCATCGCTTGAAGCATTCTAACACCACCACAAAGATGCTAGCTGGTTTATAGCATTTTTGATTGTGCGTTAGCTTTAAGCCAGCTGACTTTGAGGCAAAGGTATGTTTATTTATTTATTTATTTTTTTAAAAACAATTTTTAATTGAATTCACTGCCATCATACTCATCAATGATATGTATAGTAAATAACATACAAATGTATAAATAAACATGACACAACATTTTGACTAATGTCAGGATAAAAATTCAACAGAATTCACAGGAAATACGTTTTTTGGGAGGAGGACTGATGCTGCATTTAGCCCCCCCATCCCCCATTCATTCGACAAAACTAAAAAAAAAACCCAAATGATCCTGATGTATTTCGCATATGTTCCTTGACAAGTTTCCTCCTTTAACATCACAGGAATTTCACAAGGCTGCTCTTGCCTCTGCTGTAAATACAGTATACTGCATCTGTCACATGCACACAAACGTCATTTAAAGGCGGTCAAGTGGTGCCATGGCCATCTGTGTCTCCTTCAGCTGTGTGTGTGTGTGTGTGTGTGTGTGTGTGTGTAGCTCTCATCTCTCTTAATAGGTTGCGGCGCTTACCTGAAGCCCTCCTTGCACACGCACGTGTAGCCGTTGACGGCGTCCACGCACTCTGCGCCATGCTGACACTTGTTCTCCAGACAGTCGTTGTAGTCCTGCTCGCAGAAATCGCCCACATAGCCTGGCAAACACTCACACCTGCAAAATGTGGCCGTCATTTTACTGATTTACTGAACTAAATTTCATAAACAAAACTCAATACAAAGCTAACATGATAGTTTCAAAACTATTAATTGTTACAGGCATGGTGAAAAGTGTATCCTAAAGTTGCTAGAGGTCATCCATCAATAAATACTTCTATTGCCAATCTGATGAGCGCATTTGTTAATATTGTGACTTTCCTAAAATAATGGCCCAAGTAATTTTCCACTTACTTACATTAATAAGTACTTTCATTTCAGGGGTACAATTGAGCGATCTGTTTAACTAAGGATGCAGCCGATTTCACCAGAGGTGGCCACTGGCCAAGCATCCTGGAGATGTTTAAGGCAAAACCTTTTTTTTTTTTTCTCCTATATTTTTTTTTTTTCAAAATATGATTTAGGTTATTATTTCAAGAGGGTGTCCAACTGTCCATATGTTAACACAGATCTATTTGGGATATTTCCCATTTCCACATATCATCCCAGGAAAGCCTCAAGGGAGTTTCTTGAATTTCAGTATCGACTTTGCCTCAAGGATGAACCGATCAGATATTTTTGGGATGATCAAAGGTGCCCTTCAAAGTTCATTTATTTATTTACAGTACTTAGTTTTGCACAGCCTTCCGATTCACCCACGGGATCTTTTTTCCTCCCTACCCCCTCCGTCACTCACCTGTAACTGCGACCGACGTGGACACACTTGGAATCGTGCTCACAGGGGTCAAAACCCGGAAGGCAGGGATCCAGCACCTCCTCGCAAAGGTCACCTGGTGACAGCGAGAGGGAGGAATATGACCTCATATTCGAGGAGATGGGAGTAAAATATGGCATGGACAAACATTTGCGATGCGATGTGAGGGATTAAGGCCGAACCGTCTAAGCTTTACAACATCTGTTAACATAAAAGCAGGGCATAAATCAAAGGGGAGACATTCATAGACAGAAAACGGGTGGGAAAAAGGTCTAATTTATGTGCCTCTATCTCGTTCCGACGCTATTAAAACTCTCGTCTTCATTCTGTGCCTGCTTTAATCTAATCCTGACGCAGCCCCCCCCCCCCTTAACTCCCACCATGTCTGTCTCCACCAGCCTTTTCCCAAGACCTTTATAGCCTCGCTGGTAAATTACCCTCTGGAATCAGCGGGAAACAACAGAAAGTAGTGATTTGATATCAACATCCATCAGAGTCAGGCTCTTTTACAAAGTTAGAAATGTGTATTAATGCCGACATCTGACAAAATAAGTATCTATGGAGCAAAGTAACACGGAGCAAAAACCAAAGGAAAATGTTCATCTTTTCATACATAATTCATATTTAGTGCTTAGCTTTCCTGAGCAGACTGCTTTATTTTCCTATAGTCACCCAAAATTCACAAAATAAGTTCATATATAGCCAGTAAATAACAATAACAATCTTGTCTACAGATTAGATGAAAAGGTCTGGCGTAAAATGTGCATGAAGTACATGATTACTTTTGAAGAATCAAATATAAAAAATACACATTACTTGGTATACAAGTTGTGAACCAGATTCTTTTAACAGACTGTGACAGGAAAACAACACTAGCACCAAAATCCACAGGAAATTCAACCTAGATCTTCACAGTCCCGGTGGGATCGTCCTCGCTAAGTATCAGGGCCCCCTTGACCTTTCCGTAAAGCCCCCACTTTCAAGTGTCTACTTCACAAACGACATGCTGATCGTCATGTGTTTGACATCTCTGGATGGGCTTAACTCTCGCTGACCATGTGACCTTTTCCAATCTGGTGACATCACACTAAAAGACTGACATTTGTTTTGTTGAGCATGTCGGCTTTATACGAGAGGAGGAGGATTTCTTCCACTGGAAAAAAGCTGAAGCAGGGTACCAGTTTGTGTATCTTAGTGATAAGACCATGGCACATTAAAACTCACACAATAGCTTGTTTTGTCCTAAACGAGGACTCCTTATAGAAAGATATTGGCGGTGTTCCACAAGGTTCTTTACTGTGTCCATACATTTTTACAGAATAATTTACATGAATTTGAAAATTGCCTGGATTTACTGTAGTAACCTCGTGGTGTTCTACAAGTCTCAATAGCAGGTCCACTCCAGGAGTAAAGCTAGGTAAGACAAATACAAGGTTTGGTTTACGTCGGAATAAATATACAAGGCTTGAGGTTACAAATGACCCGCAAAGAACTAGTTTGGGTCACGGTGTAAGACTACGTGGTCACGTTTTCCCACACACATTCTGTCATTTTGACTTAACTACAGGGAACCCCTGCCTATTCGCATTTCGCTATTCACAAATTCCAACCCGTGCTCAGTAATTTGCTGAAAAAACGATTCGTATTTTATAATAGTGACGCTGGAACCGATCATTTCTACATTCGTTATGTCGTATGGGGAAAATGGGTTTCACAATCAACCAGCATCACTGTAAGCTTTGCATGGAAGGTTCCACTGTAATCCGTTGCTCTGTTGGCTGGGTTGGAGAAGGCTGAGTGAGTAAGCAAACTCTTAAAGCGACAACTGATGATTGGCTCACAGGCCACTGAACCATGGGCCAGCTTTGTCTGTGTAAAAAGGTGGCTGGCAGCGTGAGAGGCTTTTGCATGCCAGCAAATGTAATGACGCTATGCGTGGGTCTTGAATGAGGTTCAGTAGTATAGGAGTGTGTGCGTGTGTACTTTAGAGGACAGTGTCAAGCTAACAAAGAAAAAAACTTAACTCCTTACTCAGCATCTGGCGTCGCTTAACTCTCCCTCCCACTTTCAGCACCTCTCTCACATATCTTTCTTCCTCACTTTATCAACCCCTTTCTTGACCTCTTTTCATTCGATGACATTTTTATGTTTTCTCCTCACACATACACACACACTCGCTCCCTCTTCTGCTGCCCCAAACTTCCTTCAGGAGCAGCGTGGGGGTCACTGCGAGCGGCTGTCCGTTACGGACTCACCAACCGGCAAAAAGTGGAAATGGCCATTTTTGTTTGAGTAAGCAGTTGAGCAGGGACTCTCAGGGGGGGGAAACAGCCCAAGTGACCTAAAAGTCACTCACTTACTTTAGACACATTTCCACCAAGCAGTACATTTCCATTAGCTTCAAACTACGCTATGCTGTGGAAGGGTATATCCTGACATGGCTTTTGTTTCTTCACTCTAAAAACAGTTGTTAAAAAGAACACAATTTTGGGTCAATAATGCATCGATTTACTACTTGGGTCAATTTGACCCAAATTTCTGGGTTGCTTTTGCACAAAACTACCCCAAAAATGGGTAGTTTTATACATACCCCCAAAATTGGGCTGTTTTGTACAAAATAATGCAAGGTGTGTCAAATTGCCCCAATTAGTGAATCGGTCCATTTTTGACACAAAATTGTGTTATTTTTAACATAATTGTTTTTAGAGTGTTGCATGGGGTAAGCATGCTGAAGTGTGATGAGTGCATCAGTTATGTAAACAGTGTAACTGAAATAAGCGGTGTTCATATGTACTAATTTTTAACATCATACATTATATATAATCGTCAATATAAAAAAGGTTTAATATTTACAATAATCAATGCCGAATTTTGATCGATGAGCAAAAAACACTCTTATCACACCCCACGTCATGATGTCGCTCAGGATAATCTTTTAGAGTCATCTGGCAATCTGGCCTTTGTTGACTTTGAACGGAATGATGGAAAATTCTAGAAAAATGGCCAAATTAGGCCCAGTTCTTGGTGGTGACCTCGACTTAGCGTACACAGAGGTTGGGGTGTGTCCTCCCACCTGTGTAGTTGGGCGGACAGACACACGTGTAGTTGTTGATGCCGTCAACGCAGGTGGCATTGTTCTCGCAGTCGTTGTCTTCGCAGTCGTCCGGGTTCACCTTGCAGCGTTGGCCCTCGTAGCCTGGCGGGCACACGCAGCTGCGTAGCAAAATTATTGAGATTAGGCTACATTGAGTAAAAGTTGAAATAAAAATAAGTCACTATCCTGGCTTGAAACCAAACATATGGTCACTGCAGTTATAAAAAACAAAACAAAAAAAAACGTAGCAACATGATGCAATTTAATCCAAAGCAAAAACTCTGCCTTTACATCGAGGAATCTAATCTGGTCTTAATTTTAAAGGTAAAACCCGACATTAGGACACACTACTAAACCTTATCGAGTATTTTTTTTGGAGCTGAGCTACAGCATCGTACATTAATTTTTATTTGTGATTTATTTACGGATGTGTCCATGTCCCTCCTCTGCTGATACTTAATATCACCAGTGTTTATTTCACTCTCAATTGCTCAAATGTTTCCACTAACTATAACTATATTATGTGTAATATGATGTATTATCATTTGTTTATGTTCGTTTCTGTACCAGTGAGGCCTTTTCTCTGCAAAAGGCTTTTTTGATTCATATTCATCGCAATAAATCCATAGCGGTTGTGTTCTTTATCGTTCATTTATCTGTATATAAGCTCGCCGTTTCATTAATTACATATAAAATGTGACCAAATTGACCGTTTATTTGTTGATGGGGTTTGAAAGAGGAACATCAGACATCACAGCACTCCCCCACAATTTGCCACCTATATACGTGGGCCCAAAGCAAACTGACCATTCAAAGGCAGAGATAATTGTGTGATTCTAATTGGTTGCCACGGCTGTTGTGCTCCGCCCACTCTGGGACAATCACTTATCTTCTGCCTCCCCCACATCCTCCTTCACCTGCCTGCTTCCCTCTATCATCTTCACCTTCGTTTGACCCGCCTCACTTTTTCCCCCCTTGATGGCTGCAACTTGTATTCCTCCCCCTTGTATCTCACACACTTTTAATCCCCTCCGCACAACACACGCACGCATTTTCTTGACCACAGCTGCACTCAGCAGCTCGCCCACCCTCTTCACTCTTCATCCCTGCATTTTGTCTCTCACACTTCATCAAGTCGACTTACTTTTTTATTGGATGAAAAGGACTTTTTACAAGCAAGGTCATCCCCAAGCAAGTGAGTGGCACTTCACAACCCGTAACCCGCACACACATGAAGGCAGCCTTCCAGCGAGACACTTCCCGCGTGTTGCTGCTGTACTCGCACCTGCTCATTTGTCACCCATTTTCACTCTTTAAAGATGTTCTCTCCCACTCGCCACTTTCTCAAGGAATTTTTTTTCCCCTCCAACACTGTGATTACGTTTGAAACACGAGCAGGGTTTGACGGTTTAAAGTCGGTGTGAGAGTAGGGAGGTTGTCGTGAATTTATAAGGTAACATTTCAAACAATTTAATGTTTAGAAATGGAAAACCCAATAGACAAATGTTGTCTTATTTGCATGTACTGTATAATATAAAACATTTTTCATGTTGCACTGAAAAACAAAAGGTGTACTTTAACACAGATGCTTTTCACCAGGTGTGGTACTAGTACCCCTTTTGGCACTTCGGCTTACAGTAGTGCTACTTGAAAGAATCACTGCCCAAGATCAGTTCAGTTGTGTTGAAATTCTTGGCACAATTTTCCTATATTTAGGCACCGTGTTAAAAATGCATTTATGTTAGTCACTTGCAGTAGTATTCTTTCCATGAACACTTAGATCCACTACGCTACTATAGTTGAACGTTGGTCCCTCTGGCGGTACTTTGAGCACTCTGTATTTTCTTACGTGGTACTTGGTGTAAAGGGCTTGAGATCGACTGCTTTGGACTGTTTGAAATAAAACATGACAAGCAACTAGGATTGATTCTGATGTATAAAGAAAAGAGAATAGCATTTTAAATGACAATTAAATTGAAACAATTTTCTGACTTCAATGACAGTTAACATTGCTGAGTATTACCTAATACTTGTAACCATTTCCGATAAATATTGTTTCCAAAATATGGACAAAACCAACCGCAAACAGTAAATATGAGCATGGATCTGGTATGAAGTTCAACTGTAAGAACAATTACTCTTCTACACGAGAAGAGCGGAGGTGAATAAAGGATTATCGACGGTGCACTAAAATCGAGAGTTATCGTAGAAAAGGAAGAACTTTAAGAAGGGAAAAATACAACATCTGTAGAACCAATAAGATCCCAGCGTTGACATTTTAATAAACGAGTCTTTCTGCCCGCAGAGTTGCGCAACTAATTGGACTTATCGAATATCCCCAAAGGATTTTAAAACATGTCATAATGTCAAAGAGGTCGGCCAGAGAGGACACAGGCGTGTACCTGAGCTGCTATCAACATTAGGAGAGCATTCTGTAAAAGGGTAAAAGGAGCCAGGATATCATTAGCGCCCAGGGCCGCTAAAGGCCACATGCATATTGAAACCTTTGAAAGGCCAAAGGGCTCTCCGAGAAGACACTTGTCTTCTTGTATGCCACGTGTGTGCGACACGGTTGGACATTCTAGAGAGAGGGAGCCATAGGAGACGGCAGCGCAGTTGCACACTACTGCAAACTAGCCATCAATCCTCCAGACGTGGGAAACATCCTGGATTAGTCGCCAGCCAATGGCAAATTCAATTTATAGTCACACTTCATGACGATCAAGAGCAGGGATGGGCAACTTAAATACTGGCGGGGACACAATTTTTCATCAGTGCTGCTGGGGGCCACATAGGACCATGCACTTCCTAACTCAATATGGACAAAATATTTGTGCATATATGTGCAAAATTCATGCTCTTATTTCATTTGGGATCATTTTCAGTTCATGTATAGAAATACACTATCCGAACCCAACAACAAATTATTGGAAGCGAGCGACAAAATAACCTTATGCAAAGGGCTCTCTTGCATGAATATTGCGATTCAAGGATGGCACAAAAACAAGAAACCTAAAAAAGTGGAAAATTAAGTGCAAGAACTCATTTTAGATATTTTTTTTCACAATAACCAACTCACTCAAAATTTGCACATTATTGAAGTCCTATGTTTATCCTGCATGCCATTTCAACTCTGACAAAAAAATATTAGGCCTACTCACATTGTAGAATAGGGCAGTATAAGACCCAGTGTAAGCACAACAAAAACATGTCTGCCATATTGCTGTGATTGATTATATTACAACTTCAAACTATAGTTCACTATTCGGCACCTGTGGATTTGCATATTCAGATTTTATTTTCTTATTTAAAATCTTTTTTCACATTTTGGATTTTCTCCAATTTTTTTGACAGGATTTCCACCCCCCATTTCCCATGGAAAACATATTGGCTGCCAGTTGCCCATACCTGATTTGTTTAAGGGCAAGTTTCTGCGTTTGAAACATCACCGTCATTTTGACCCATTGATGTCTTGGAATTTGGGCCTGTATGAGCCTGGATATTTTTTAACTGAAACTCATCATCCAATCAGAAAAGTGGGTTCCCCAAGTACAAGGCAAAAGGGTCGAGGTGAACGTTGAGAAATAATGACGTTATATCGTTTTACTTTAATATGAAGGTGTTTTTTGACCAAAGTTTCTATAGGCGATCACGCACAAAAACATCTCCAACATTATTTCCTCCACCAAAAAAAACTCAAATTTTCAAAATTCATTTGTTTCCCATTTTGTTCTCATCTCCTGTTGTGCCTCCCGCTCGGTGTGCGGCGGGCTTAACATGATCACTGTAAAAGATTATTTCTTTCACAGTTCTCATTTTGGCTCTCATGCGAATGTGCAGGTGTACCTAATGAGGTGTCCAATGACGATACATTCCGAGGCGATGTTGGAAAGCCATCGAGTACACCTCCTCTGGATATATATATATAGATGACTGATTGTTGGATTGTGTTACACATCTGCTAAAAAATGTCAAAACTGTTGGGGCCATGAGACTATTATTGCGTATCTGATTTACAGGCTATCTTAAAAAAAAAATTAAAAAAAACTTTTCGTTTCCATCCTGCAAGGCTGTGGCCGCGATGCCTGCTGCCAAGGAAGCCCTTTCGTTGGACGTTGATGCAAGCCAGGGTGGCTATTGTTGCGCTCATGTTACCTTCAGCGGATCGAGCAGCGACAGGAGAATATCGGCGGTGACGTCAGCATCAAGTGATAAATAACCATTTGGAAAGTCGGCGTTGACGGATTTATGTCAAAGCGTTCCAGGGGGACTGACTGACGATGACGACTGACAGAAGTCGAGGACATTTTTGAGCGGTGGTTCAGGTCAGAGAGAAGCTCAATAGAAGCTTTTCTCATCTGTGTCTTCACCGTCCCCAACCACCTTCCACTCAGGCAATAAAACGCATCACAAGGTCAAAGTTGTCATCTTGAGTGATGCACTCCTCTATGATGAGATTACCTTCATTTTACATCCAATGTACTTAAACACTCGTTTTGGTTTACTTCACAAATCTTTCTTCCTCATAACTTTTAGCTTATTTGCTTGCAGTGCTGCATCCTAAAAATGAACTTTTAAGTGAATTTTTTTTTCAAGGTGAACCGACACACTTTACAAATTCTTGAAAATACTTTTGGGAAATGTTTTTTTTGTGATGAATATTCCTGTGCATCATCAAGAAACAAACTTGAATTCATGCCATCATCATACTTGAGACAGATGATTGTCATGCATTTTACTTTGACGTCAGCTCCTCAAGCATCTCCAGTTGGCTGCTGCTTGCCTCCTAACTGGAACACGCAAGAGGGAGCATAACATTTCTATTCTGGCCTCCTTCACTGACTGCCTTGGCACTTTTGACTTCCCTTTACTTAAAACCCATTTTTTTTCCCTTTGTGTTCAACACAGCATGAGACATCAACCCTTTAGTGTCTACTTTTATTAACATTATAATCTATTTTCAATTGCCTTATATTTTATGTTCAATTTTTATTTAGGTGATCAAGTTGGTACCTGAAATGGTCTTCAAGGCCCGGATGAAGGTGACACGTCCCTCCATTCAGGCAGGGGAAGCTAATGCAGGCATTAATGGCCGTTTCGCAGTCCTGACCCTGAGGAAGACAAAAAAAAAAAAACGATAAAAACATAAAAGAGGATATAATGACAGAAATGTGTAACGAGTGGGTAAATGTTTGTTTTTTTTTCCAGTCTTCAGCAGGCCACTTCAAAGATAGCTAACATCACAGCATCATCATCTTCCACTCTGTCGTCATCATTTCCTATTCTTTGTTCACATGGATGGATTTTTCTGACGAGTTTTAATTAACATTGTCTCAGTGCATACCCTAGGAACACTCATGTGCACCCAAACATACCATTTTCCAGTCTGTGACTTTGACAAGGGCCTTTGTACTCCTTTTATAAGCGCAGTGGTTATAAGAGGTGCATTCATATACAAAGATCTGTAAAAGTGTGAATATGTGGATAATGGAAACTCTAACTCATTCACATTTTCAGACCCTCTTTTCACCCAACTTTTGAGAAAATTAGAAAAAAAAATCCTGGGATCGAATGGCTGGGCTGTGAAAAGACAAGTAAATTCAACAATGGCAGTGAATGAAAATGAATAACCCTTTTGCGGGCTTCAAAATTGGAACCCCAAAATTCAGTTCTGATGCATGCATGTAGCCTGAAGATAGAACAAAAATTGCAGGCGGGTAACTGCAATTGCCTGGGGTAGTGAAAGATGCTGCTCTGTGAAATGTTGACATTTCCCGCAAGGAGTAAATGCATTTAACAAAGAAACGTTTTAGAATATTTCATTATTTATAAAATGACAACTCATTGCATCTTACCCTCTCAAACTGATACCATAACATTGAATCGAATCATAATTCCACTGAATCAACCCACATTGAATCGTTCCGTTTTAAAATCAAACCGTCCTTGATTTGAAACGCATCCACTGTATCGAAATACATATTGAATTGTCTTTTATTGGAGAGTTGCACACCCCTAATAGAATCATTTCTTGAAGGATAAAAAGTTGTACTATGAGGAGACGAAATATGTATTTTGTAAAAGTCAAACTTAACGAGGGAACAAAATAATATTTCAACAAGTGACCTTTTGAAAAGATGTATTTTTCTCAAAAAACAGGACTATATTGTAAAAAAATGTAAGAAAAAAAAAGGCCAACTTTTCTTCTCGAAAAAACAGCACTTCATTCCCGTAATACTACTTCTGTGCTGAAACCACCCCAACTTTATTCATGCAGGGATGTCAGGTTTATGTCATGTCGTCACAATCAAAACATTACATTGGCCCAAAGCTAAGGCTAATCGGTTTATTATGTTTATTTAATTTGACATATTGTTAGTCTCGTAGCATAACTGCACAAGTGCTTTTTTTAATTTACCGTTATCAACTTAATAAAAAATACTCATGTTGGAGGCCTCAATTTCTCTCTTGCTGAAAAGTGACAAAGATCCACTTTTGTGTGAGTTACCGACCCATTTCACTTTCAAACGTAGATTTGAAAATACTTTCAAAGATCCTTGCACACCGTTGAAGACGGTGTGCAAGGATCCTACCAAGCATAATTTTTCCTGATCAAACAGGATTCATGCTGGGGAGGCACTCATTTCACAACACGAGAAGACTGTTAAATATAGTTTGTTTTCCCAGTTTAAGTCCTCCAGAGTTGATTGTCTCACTTGATGCGGAGAAAGCCTTCGACAGGGTGGAGTGGCGTTTTCTTTTTTTCGTATCAAAGAAAGTCGGGTTTACTTCACAATTTATATCATGGATTAGACTGCTTTATACTTGCCCAGTAGGCCCTGTCTCTACAAATGGTCTCCGGTCTGCCCTATTCCCCCTTTTCAGAGGGACTAGACAAGGCTGTCCTCTGTCTCCCTTCCTCTTTGCCATAGCGATTGAACCCTCGGCCATCTGGTTGCGACAGGTGGGTAGGTTTGAGGGCATTACCCAAGCTGGCAGGGTTCATAAATTGTCATTATATGCCGATGACCTCCTTTTATATGTGTCCAACCCGGCTGCCTCTCTTCCAGTGGTCCTCGGAATATTACATACGTTTGGATTACACTCGGGCTATAAACTTAATTTTCACAAAAGTGAACTTTTTCCGATTAACACCTCTGCCAAACTTATACCCCAGTCTTTTTTTCCCTTCAAGTATGCTTCAGAAGGATTCAAGTATCTGGGGGTGCATATTGCCAACTCAATGAACCACCTTTTTGCTAAAAAGATTTCCCCCCCTTGTAGAGAAATGCAAATCTGACTTTGATAGATGGACTGGTCTCCCAACATCCCTAGCAGAGTAAACTTGGTTAAGATGGTCATTCTGCCCAAATTTTTACATCTTTTTACGCATATCTCAGTACTCATTACGAAGGGCTTCTTCAGATCATTCGATAAATTGATAAACTCATTTGTCTGGGGAAATAGAACTCCACGTATTAGCATGGCGGTGTTGCATCTCATCGAAGCTCTTGGGAGTCTTGCAATGCCCAATATGTTCCACTACTATTGGTCCGGCAATACTCACAAACTTTTATATTGGATTGGTAGCAAAGACGATAGCACACGCCTCATGTGGGTAGATATGGAAACTGGGTCTTCTAAAATCTCTCTTCACTCTTTGGTCTGTTCCCCACTCCCTTTGACCATCTCTAGCCTTTCTTCTACTCCGGTTGTAATTGCCACGATTAGAATTGGGATTCAGATCAGAAAAAGCCTGGGTCTCTATAAAGCCTTACCATAGACTTAGCACCTATGGTAAGCAACCATCTATTTTCGCCCTCGTGTACAGATGTGACCTTCCGGGCTTGGTCTGACAAAAGCCGTAGCGAAGCTCAAAGACCTTTATGAACAAGGGACCTTTATGTCTTTCTCCGAGCTTTCTAGGAAATTCAGTTTACCCAACTCTCACCTCTTCAGGTTCTTTCAGACGCGTCATTTTGTTAAGTCACAGAATCCCATATTCCCGAGCCGTCCTCCTGAAACTTTGATCGATTCGTTACTATCTCTCGACCCGAAAAAAACCCCAGCTGATTTCTAACATTTACTTTCTTATTGGCACTGCGGTAGCAGGCCCACCTTCCAGTCCAAAGGAGTCCTGGGAAAAGGAATCGGGTACTTCGATACCCGACGAGTATTGGCAACGGGTGTTACACTTAGTGCACTCCTCTTCAACTTTTACAGTGCAAGGTCGTACACAAATCCCACTACACGAATCTTAAATGATCTCAGATTTTTCCGCTTTTTCCAAACGATGCGTGTAATAGATGCAAGTTGTCTGCAGCAGACCATTCCCATACGTTCTGATCCTGTCCCAGGCTTGCCACATTTTAGGAAGATATTTTCAAAACAATTAACACGGCCTATGGCGTGATTATCACCCCTGAAACATTTGTGGCTTTGTTTGGCGCCCCCCTACATCCAGTGACTTCGAAAGCTTCACAGACAGTTCTTGCTTTTTCTACCTTGCTAGCTAGGCGACTTATATTACTTAACTGGAAACTCCCTCGACCTCCCTCCCATGACAGGTGGGTTAAAGAGTTGCTACTCTCTATAAAACGTGAAAAATGTCGGTACTCCCTTAAAGGCTCCCTGACCGCTTTTGAGAAGACGTGGACACCTCTTTTGAGTCATATAGAAGCTCTGACATCTGTGCCTGATTGTGACGACTGAGCCCCCCAATTCCCCCTGATTTTTTGTTGTTTTTGTTTTGTTTTTTCGTTTTTGTTCTTCAATTGAGTATATTTGTTAACATCCTTCCATGAATATGCTTGTCCAATAAAGACAGTTATAAAAAAAAAATAAAAATAAAATACTGAAGCACTTGCTACATTTTTTTTTTTCCCCCTTGATTCTGAAAACGTTCAAATAGGACTTGGGCAACCATGCTATCAGCCTAATGATATGTAGATATCCACTTAACATAAAACGATACAATTTATTGCAAATTATCTTTTGGACCCCTAAACTACTCCCTTGGATCCTCGGAGCCAAGTTTGAGAACCACTGTTATTCTCCTTGAAAAAAAAAAGTGTGTGTGTGTGTGTGTGTTGGGGGGGGGGGGGGGGGCATTTATATTCTTGCAGCTTTAATTATACATGAGTTGAAACACATTTACACATACACACTCCTCTCCAATGTAGATTTCCCTTCATCAGTAGCAGATTTGCATGTCTTTGCAGTTACAAGACTCAGGAGAATAAGCACAGCCCCTTTTGTCTTTGGGTCGGTCAGAACCTCCGCTGCAGTCATCGTGTCTTTGCTGATGAACGGCTCCATTCATTATGCATGCACGGACGGAGCTAAGCCGGATAATACCGCTAATGCCACGGGCTTATGCGGCGCGGTTATCCGTCGAGGATCTGGGCCTTGGCTACACGTACATCCAATTCTGCAAATTACACGATTCACCTGATATCTCTATTTTCGGATTAAAGTCATATTCTGTGGTAGCGCGGTTTGATATTCGGGTGGGAATTGGCTCTCTAACAAATGTAAGGTGAACTCCCGTTTGTGGGTCGCTGGTTACAAATTCAACAAGTGATTTATTCATTTATTCATTTTTACAACATTTCTTCGACTGTTTGCCGAGAAGTTCACCTACTCACAGTTTTTGTGCTGCCTTTAATGCTCTAAGATGCCACGGCATTGCAAAAGCCCTGGCAAAGAGGGAAGTAGTAATTGGTGTCAAGGAGGTAAATTCAAGTGATGCATCTTGACTGAGAGACTGTTTGCATGTTGGGGAAGAGTGAAATGTAGCTTGGGCTGTTAGTGGGAAGTCACGAGGTCCACAGAAAGTTGCATCATTCAGCTCCTCTGCAAGTCATGGGAAGGCTAAAGTAAACATTCATTTTTCTGTATATTTAACAATATTTGGGCTGAGTGTACTGGTACCTAATTTTTTTTATGTTATTGGTTTAGTATGCCTTTTTGGTTCAGTCACTATAATGAGCTTAGTATCAGCAGGCTATTAATATGTGGCTTTATTTAATGTATTTTGTAATTCACTACTAAAAAAAAAAGGCCTTGACTTTCAGTCCTGTAACTCAAGTAGTTTCGTTACAATAAAACAATGACATGAAAGAATACATTGACCAATACACATTTTGAGTAGTTCCATGAAAGAATACATTGACCAATACACATTTTGAGTAGTTCCATATGTGTATAATCAGATTTAGAGTTGGAAAAAGAAGGAAAGAAATGTAAGATTCTTTTGAAATTCAGTGGAATGGCCCATATATGGTGGAAACCATGAGTATACACAATTACCGTATGACTGTTTTATTTCTTTTTACTTGGGAGTTTTTCGCTATTTGCCGCAGGGCTCGGTCCCTTGACTGTATGATGAAAATAGGTGCACAAGTATTGTGTGCAGCGCATCTCACCTTAAATCCAAAAGGACATGTGCACTGGTAGGATCCAGATGGGTCGGATACGCATGTGCCGTTATTCTGGCAAGGTTCCGCCAGGCAGGGGGCGCACTTTGACACAAGGTTGATATCCACCGGACCTGATGACGACACAAAGTTGGTAACAAATTAACAAAATGGGCCAGCTCTCGCCTGAATGTTAGTGTGGAAACCCAATCATTTAGCTCCTAAAATTAGAGGTAAACCCCAACCATGAGTGTATCATTCTTTTGGGATGGAAAATGACAGCCGATAATCACTTAGCTTTTCTCGTCTTTTTGGACAAACCGGATAAGAACATTTTTTTCCTGGTGAAAGAGTGTACTCTCCCTTTTTTAACTAAGTGTTGATTAGCACTAGAATATATTTCATGATAGTCCACAAACAAAAATAAGGAATCGGGTTCAAAAGAGCCTTTTTTTTACCTTTACACTGGAATTTGTTGAGCGGTGTGGTCAGCAGCAGCCTGTCAGCCATGTCAGGAGGTCCGGTGCAGCGAGCGATGCCTGTCAAGTCACTGCGGTGCTTAACAACATATTCCACATACACCATTTTACCGTTGTATGACTTTTTCCTACCAGGCTCTTTAAAGCCGGCCTTCACCCACTGGGAGAGCCAGCGTAGGTCGCAGTTGCAGTACAAGGGATTGGCACCGAGAGCCCTGCACACGTTTCACAAAATTAATAACGTTCCAGTAATCCGTTGGTATTGCCGACACCTTTCGTCGAGTACTCACAGGTGGGACAAAGCGGTGAGGTGGTTGAACGCGCCGTCTGGGATAGTTGAGAGGTCGTTTCCGTGGAGAGTCCTGAGAAAAGAGCGTATGTATTAAACAATTTCTCTTGATTCACAAGTTTTGCAGCACCGTATGAGCGTGGAAGGGGGCAGTACAGAGGCGTGGTATCCACTCAGGGATTCATAAAATGAATCTACCTGTAGATTCAGATGATATGAAACCTTCATGCTTTTCATCTATCCCATTGGAGTGTTAAATTTCATCGGAAAAACACTGAGTCCCAGCCGTCATGTGAGGTAAATCACACTGACTGCCAGACGGCCTTGTTCAGCGCGATAAATTATTCAAATTATCTGCGACACAAGACCACCACACGCGTCTATAATGGAACATGACTAAAATATTTATAGATAAAAAGAAAGTAAACAGAAAGCTTGTGTTCACAGAAATGAAGCCGGTGTTGCTGCTGGAACGGAATGTAGGACTCTGTGTGTGCATATGTGCCTCGGTGTATATAAGTGGAGAGCCTGTGTGTTAATAATTATCTTTTGATAGGCAAGGAAAGTCAGCTTCATTTATATAGAACATTCCATACACAAGGTTACTCAATATGCTTTACACAATTAAAAGTGCTGTCGACTGAAAATGACATCACAGTTGCTCAGGGCTCAGATAACGACCAATCATGGCTCAGCTGCAGAAAACAGGTGAGCCGCGATTGGTCGTTACCTGAGACCTGAGGCTGATCCGTTCGCTGAATCTGAGCCGTGATTGGTCGTTGTGAGCAGTTGTGATGTCATTTTCAGTCGACAGAAAAGAAAATGGCCGCCCCCAGACATGGCTAAAAACAAGTGAATTAACACTTATTCCACAAATGCAATATTTATCAGAATGCCCTGTTTCAACTAGTGGGCTTGCATACATCATATTCTTGAAAAAAATAAAATGTTTGTGTTGACTTCCCCTTTAAGCCTCCGATCGCAGCAGAGCTTTTCTACACCGTGACAACGAGGCGCTCTAAGACAGCCATGCCAGAGCGAAGCCCCTGTCCACATACCAGCTGTCAAACAGATTCTTTTCTTCTCACTCTTCCACCCTTCCCTACGTTGAGATGCACTCACTCATGGTCAAACAACAAGGCGCTCTAAAGTGGCCACACTGTTGGACCAGCCAAAGGGAATATGCATTTTCGGGATGTTACCCAGTTAAATGCACATTGCCATTGCATCAGATAACTGCTGGTGTGAATGAAGGTACTCAAGTTCTTAGCGGGGAAGGGCGACTCATGCCAGGGCCCAAAGGGAGCCATGCATAGAATTTTATGTATACACTAAATTTGTGTTTAATTGTCTCGTTATAATTAACTTTGTTTTTAATCAAATCTAATTTGGCCGTCGAGTACAACATTTGCTATCTATTCTGAGTAATATACTGTATATATGTCTGTGTGGAATTACTGTACATACACGTGAGTGTATGCTGCACATCTGTCTCTACTGCACAAATGTGCGTGCCCGCCAAAAACTTCACCAGTACATGTTTTTGTGTCAGTTACTAATAGCTCTCTCTACACTGCTTGGTCCAGAGGGGTGCTGCAGGTAATAAGGGTGTGACGGTGATGACTGCCTGGCAACAGGTTGCTAAGCGGGGGCAGTCCCCAAGGCAACATGAAGTGAAATGAAAGGAGGACAGGAAGGGAGGATGAAAAAGGAAAGCAATCTGTGAACGTCCGCCAGGTGAGAGCTTGGAGCCCCCCCCCCCCCCCCCCCCCAAAAAAAAAAAGCCTTGGCAGAACTGGATACAACATACCAGTAGTATGATGTGACTCCAAAAAAAAAAAACCCAGACCTACACAAAGAGCTTGCTTGCTATTATTTTTATGTCCTTGTTTGGCTGCATGTCTTTGCAAATGAAGAGTAATACTAGTTTCAAAAGTTGTGTATCACACTCTATATGCTATAAAAATATAACAAAACATTAAAAGATATAATAATACAATAACGTTTTATAAAGTGAAGTCAAGCTAAAAGTCTCATCAGGCTAAAAGTATCACACGTAGTATTTGTGTGTTGAATGTGACATGAACGGGGCCTGGCCTGATGCATGACTAAGCACAGTTGGCCAGTTTGAGTGCAAACGTCAGGCCATAAATTGGCTGCTGGACTACATGAAAGCACCATCACGTCAAATCCGCAAGGTACGCAGAGCTGCAGTGCTAGCACAGATTAGCACTGGCTAGCAGTGTTATCCGCAGTCATCCGGGACATATTCGGTAGCTCTACCTCTGCCGTGACATCTGTGCACTTTGTTTGGACCCAAAACGGGCTCGAGGGGCAGCGCAATTCAAAGTGTAATGTCGGTCTGGTGTAAACATCACACCTTTATAGCCCAAAACTGCCTGAAGATAAGCAAAGTAATTGTAGCTGGGACACATAACCTTAATTTTATAAGGCGCAAAGGAGAAGAGGGAAATAAAGAGTGAAAAATCTGAAGTTACTGAAACGGAGAGGGCTGTCGGGATGATGAAAGGGGGTGCGCGACTTCAAAAGTTTGGGTCGAGTAACAGTGTGGCCGAGAGCCTTGTGGAGAGGATTTGAGATGTAGCAGTTGATGAAACAATCAGAAAGAAAATGATGGGACACAAACTATTGGCACACTTCTATGTAATGAAGCCAGAGGGTCTTTAATATTAATTCCGCATGCCACAAAATCAGTTTTACTGATTGCAGTGACGTTTGGAAGCCATGTGGTGCGATTCTACTGCAAATGAAGTCAGGCCATCGTATTAATGAGGTGCCTTGAGATACAACTTTAATTTGTTTTGGGACCACCCTTGAAACTCAACACTTGCATCTCAAATCATCTTTCCATCCATTCCATCTTTAACCCAATAAAGCCACATTTAATTTTTTTTTTCTTTTTCTTTTTTAAAGGAAGCTAGCACTAGCGAAAACAGACGATTACATAGATGGGAAAAAATGTGCTTCCGACTATGCCCAACTGTTTTATGCCCAGCTCTGCTTCTACTACTACTGTAAGTGACTCAGTAAGCTTCTGTAATTTCATAGAGGATAAAGAATATATGCCTGGGAGTGTTGTAATATTATGTATATGTGACACGTGTTGCTGCACCATTTGTGTTCAAGTGTTCGTTGCTTCTAAAACCGCGACTACTGATGCTAAAGGTTAGCATTAGTATGCCAATGGCATTTTCCATTTTATTAGCACTAAGCTGGCAGCTTGTTCTTAGGGCAACAGTGTTTGAAATACAAAACTTGTAATTCTCTTTATTTTATGTTTACTTTGACAGTGAGCTTCAACTGGGAGTGGTGGTATTAAGCACCTTTAAGCCTCTTTTTGATAAATTGTTTGATACATTTATTATTCACTTACTATTTTTAAATCAATTTAACAGTATGGTATTTTAGCAAGTTTAGAAGCGTGCTTTTATTTATTTACTTTAAATTTAAAAAAATGTTTTTAAAGACTTTTGTTAATAAGTGTAAATGCCAAAGTACGTTCTTTTCATAATATATTGTAATTCTGTTTTCTGCTTCTGAATGTCGTTAGCTGCGTTTTGTAAATGCTTTTACGTGTCGTCTCTGTGCTCGTATGAAGCACATTTCGTTGCTTTGCGTACAAATTCTGCAACGTAAATAAAGCTGCCTTAGTTATTTTACAAACTGCTGCTGATTGGGAAGCGAGTTGATTTGTTCACTGTTGTCAAACAGCGCTTTTTATTTTGTAATTGACGGACTACGCACCTCTACGACTGAAAACATTGTCTGAAAATCAGTCATGCTCACTGGAAAACGTACAAATTAATTTGAGATTTGCTAGCAATGAACAGCACAGAGACGACGAGCATGGCGGTAAAAGAAAGGCGCTCTGTGCATTTGGGTCGTGAGACAGAGGGTGGACAAGCTGATGGATGAGAGGGAGAAACACACACTGAAGGCCCATTCATCAAGCCCAACACTGGGTGGGCGGTGAGAAGGCAGGAGAGGACAGAAGGCAGGATGGATGGATGAACGGATGACGGAGGGACGCATCGGGAATCGAGCGGCCGCATCATGCAGATGATGAGAGCTCATCACTTTTATTTCTACGGGTAGCCCGGCGCAACAAACCAGCGGGCGGCTACGACATACTTTGCACATGGCACGGCGCCAAAGGGGGCATGATTAAATTTTGATTTAGCTCCGAAGCAGCATTGCGATGCGCCAGGGCCGAGCTTGTGACTCACAGCAGGCGGAGCGACTTGAGACCGTGGAAGGCGTGGACCGGGATGCAGCGAATCTGGTTGTAGCTGAGGATGCTGTTGAAGAGAACAGAGAGAAGGTCACAGGCATTAGTTCAAAGTACATGAGATTTCTCATTCATGTGTTGTTTATTGAGATCATGTGCCATCATGGCATCTCTTTGAGATCATGTGCCATCATGGTATCTCTACTCTATAACTGGAACCTTGTCGTAGGCAAAATAAGCTTGGCAATTTAGCGCCGGCATTGGAGAGGCATTTCTGGGAGGATGGAACTTGCCCACAATAAAAATATAATCGTTTTCTATTGTGTAATGGCATGAAATATCCGTTTTTGGTGTTTGTGCAGGTAATTTGCGGTGTTGCCCTGTGTAGAAGAGGCACAGGAAAAGTCCAATCCGTAATGTAAAACACAGCAAATATACTGAGAAAAAACAAAAACAAGACAATGACCCAAAAAACACTGACAACATCATAAAGTAAAAGTGGAAGGTCTCAGACTGGCCAAGTCAATCAACCGGACCTTAACCCAATAGTGCATGCTTTCCACTTCCTGAAGAGGAGACTGAAGTGAGAAACTTCTAGAAACAAACAAGGACTGAAAGAGGCTGCAGTAAAGACCTGGCAGAGCTTTTCAAATGAATATTGTAAAAGTCTGGGGAGGTCAGTGTCTTTGATGAACTTATTGCAAGTATGGGTTATGCCACCAAATATTCCATGTTATTCACTTTAATACGTTAACTTAATAAAATGTGCTCTGTCCTGAGACGTTTAACACATTTAGGTGTAAATAACATGACATGAAAGCTGGAATTCAGATTTTTTTTTTCTCATTCATCTTTTGCTCTGAAACGCCAATGTATTCAGTATGTATCAAATCAAAGGAATTGACCTTGCTGTTCCAATGCTTTTGACTATAACTTTTTTTATGCGTCTGCCATGGCAGACATTGTCACCCAATTTCATGTAAATCGCTGAAACTGATCTGATTTAGCGTCGCCCATCTGGCTTGTATACCTGCTACCACTGGGTCTCTTTTAAGCAAATCCCCTAGTAGGACTTCATCAAAATGCTCCCAAAATGGCTGACACGGTTCCTTAAAACATTTTTCAAAGTAAAATATAAAAGGACAGCTGGTCATCATATTTTAGTGTGATTTAATACAAACAGTAATGCCCTATCATTAGTAGAAATCTGGCTTATTTTCAGGGGTA
>NC_141218.1:11504389-11584389 GCF_054856515.1 Filicampus tigris
ACAATATTTTGGACAACAATTTTTATACATTTTTAATTTGTACTATTTTAAGCCACCATGTGTGGTTATTTTTCAGTCTGTATGCAATTTGGGAATTTGGTGCAATGCTCAACAACTAAAACTGACTTTTATCCACTATGGTGGGACAATGATGTTTGAGCCTAATTGTGCATACTTAGCACGTCGATAAATTAGTGTTTTCTTAGGACTACTTGAGCTGGTATTATCTTGACAATTCTTGCGGCTATACTTTAACACCAGCTCTTTAAAAAGAATGAACTATAAATAAAGGATTATCTTATCTTAGGCTGATGGGGCTGAAAGCAAAAGCAGGGGAGGTTTTCCTATTTAAGATTAGAATTGCCCATGTGGCTGCCAAACTTATCGTGCGTTCCAACATGTGGAGTGTATATAAGGTATACAAAACATTCTCTCGTGAAAAAAAGTGCACCAGTACAATGCATGTTTGTGTTTTACTCATGCACATAATGCATTAACCGTACAGGTGAATGGAGGCAGTCAAATGCTCACTTAAAGACCCTGTAAATTAAAATGTTATTCTAAAAATGTCAATTGCTAAAACCATTCAACTTTGAGAAATCTTAAATACGAAATTGTGGAGCTATAGCATTAAAACTTTTTCAAGATTTTGCGAGCATGGATAAATCACACTTGGGTGTCTGACATGAAATGCTTCTTCCTGATTTTATTTGCATTATTGGTTATCTGGCACTGTGTAGTTAGCTGGCTGGCTAGCTAGTTAGCTACGCCAACACCTCAAAAATGCATCTTCCCTTTGGATAGTCCGCTGACATGCTGTGCTAGAGCGCCTTGTTGTTGGCTACAAGTGCACACACGTAGCGTAGTCGGAAGCGTGGGAGGAGGAAAAAAAAAGTCCAACGTGGCAGTCAAAGTGTGGACAGGGCCACTGCACTGGCATGGCTGCTTTAGAGTGCCTTGTTGTCACAGCATGGAAAAAAAACCATGATGACCCAGTGCAATATTTCCCTGCCACTTGAGGCTTTAAGCCAGGGATGTCAATTTTTTGCAAAAAAAAAAAAAATAACAGATTTGGTGAGGTGAAAATGTGTGTGTGTGTTTTGGGGTCAACAATTCAGCTTCAAGTTGCTTAAAATTTTCATGTCATTTGTTACTAGTCACCTTGTTGTAGTTTGCATTTTTCATCTGGTAGTGACGCTTGATATTGAATTCCTTGAAAAAAGCCACTGTCTCTTAGCGAACTAGACACAGTTGTTAGTTATTTCTGTGAAAAATATGCCAATTTCCACTTGTCCTGGAAGGAACGGCCCTCTCTGTGAACTTACTTTTTCTTCACTACAGTCTCTATTTTAGACATGGGATGGAAAGTGCCACACAAAAGGTGTTCACTCTGACACCAAACACCACTTTGAGATGTTTTTTTTTTTTTACACGTGTATTTTGTACGGTGGTCAAAATACAGGTTGTAGCAGTGGTGTATGATTGACAGTTGAGCGGGTCCCGATTTCAACACATTCCGCCGAAAGTAACAATAATGGCTTGATTTTTCTTGATTTTGAAGAAATAAAAATGTGATCATTTAACTTTGGCAGCAATGTTAACAACACTCTTGTCTGTGATTGGGAAAATTTACAACACTTTTTTTTGGAGTGCGTCAATACTTCCAAGGAATGTTTGAGGTTTCGCCCATGATACATTTGGTTACGACGGAAGAGCATGACAAGACGATTTTTGTTTCTTGTTTTCTATGTGACTGTAAGACTAAATCCTTGCTTTGTTTCTACTTAAGACCTCCTGCTGTTCTACTTGGGGATGCTCCAGAATGAGAACTCTGTTAAACAATACAGAGCAAGGATTTGAAGACATTTGAGCTCTGTGATTTTTTTGTTGAGTGGAGGCCACTATTTGTGAGCACACAGTTGTCTTGGTCCTTAACTGAGCGTATGTGTATTGTCATTTGTTCTGATTTTGTTATGTGTTTTGTTGGCCCTTCTTCCCATTGCAGCAACAAGTTAATCCCACACGGTGGGATCAATAAAGTCTTATTATCTTATCTCAGATGAACAGAAGCTGATAAGATAGCCCAACACTTGCGGGCAACCAACAAGGACTGTGTGACAAGGACGTCTTCACTGCCCTACAACGCGCACACACACACACACACGCACACACACGCGCACACACGCGCGCACACACACACACACACACACACACACACACACACACACACACACACACACACACACACACACACACACACACACACACACACACACACACACACACACGGATAAAATCACTTCAGAGACGTGCTAGCTAGCACAGATGCAACGCATGAAAATCCAAGCTAAGCATGCTTACAAACACATGCTCACAACCGAAAACACATGGCGGGCTGTGCGGGCCTCCAACAATGAAGAGTTAGGAAGGATCAGAGCCCAGAGCGTTGTTCTTGGCCGAGGAAGGCTTCCATTTCCTCGTATGACACAGACACACACCCTTGCACAATTCGCTAACGTCGCGCTGCTAGTTGCATTATGGGAACACTTGAACTGTGCTTCGAATAGAGTGAAAACCAACAGAGTTAAAACCATAATGAAGGATAATGAGGAGGAGCCACCGAGCCAATAATAACGCAACTCGAGTTTCTGTGTGTGTGTAAAGAGACACTCGAAATAGGTTTATATTTAGTGGTCATGCTTTTTGTGTATTGTGATGTCACTGCCAGGCAAGATTCTGCAGTTTAGTGAAATTCAAGCAGCACACGTCCTTACATTGCACAACGTTTGGGCAGGAACTGACTGTTGGCTTCCACACACAAGCTAATTGGCCATTTACAGAGATTAAGAGTCCAATAGAGTAAAAACAGTTGTGTAATGTACTCAGATAATGGTGAAATGTTTGGATTCAGTGAGTGCTTCACCCCATTAAAAGGTTAAGGAAGTAGTTGTAGTTTTTCCTTGTGAACAGCTGTCTCATGGGAGTAAATTCCCAGTGATAGGTGGTAAATGGATGTTCGGTAGCTTCCTTTTACATCCCTTTGACAAGAGTGTGAGTAGGCATGGGCTGGTATCAGATTCTTATGGTATGATAAACACAGCATCATGCTAATGCAATAATAGCTTTAAAATGTATACATTTTTTAAACATCTGAGCAGATTTCATGTACAATGTAAATGTAAATTTTTTTTTTTTCAGAATAGAATCAAAATTTTATTGCAGTAAAAGTACTTTTTTAGCTTCTTCTCTACTTTATCAAGTAATGTTATTAGCCTGCCTCGGAAGCAAGGTGAATTATTTCACCAATTGTGGACATGCTAATTCTCGTAGCTGGTTCATTTCAAGCGTTAGATCAATATATTAAGGAGAACGTTACCTTAAATTTGGTGAAGAGTGATGGGTGACGGTCAAGTAAATGGAGATGAATAAGAACAACAAGGGAAGACTTCCCAAAAGAGCCAACTTTTTCAACATAAGCAACAGTTCGGGTAAAAAAAAAAAAAAAAGCAAATAAGCAGTGGTTTCCACAAGTAACGGTGGATAGATTCCCAGAGAATTCACAAATGACTTTTTCAACAAGGAGAAAAGTTGTAGGGCTCACTGACAACCAGTGGGAATCGTGTTACTCTGTCAGTACTGACGACTCCAACCCATCCCCCCCAAAAGAGAACGTTTTGAAACCGTGACTTTATAAAACTGTAGTATACCTTGAAACCGGAAAATGGATGGACCATGCCCAATCAGGATTCAAACCAGCTAAAGTTTAACTTCTGGTCACCCACTCTTCCCACTCTAGTCATGCAATCCGCAAAAGTAGCTGCACTTCTCACATCTGATTTATACATCAAGTCCACCCAATGACTAACATACAAGTGTTAGAATGTGTAACAAACCACTTCAATAGCTTTATTTGACTTCATATAGTCAAATCTTACACCTATTTTTTACTGGAGCCAAACCAGCTAACGACTTTCCAAGCTGATTTTTAATAAAAGTGTGCAGCGCAGGAAATTATCAGAGGAGTGAAAATGATTTCCAAGTAAGTTTGGATGAAGAGAAAGGCAGCAGCATAGCATAAAACTTGGCGACCGGAGCCAGCAGCCTTGGTGGCGATTGGAAGGCATTGTCGTGGTAACGGCAGCGTCAGAGCGGGAACCACAAAGTGATGTCATGATGTCATTGGAGTCTGCTGGCCAGCGGTTAGAGATCACGCTGGCTTCACAATACCCCGCCGAGGATGTGGGGCGTGCTTATGAGCCGCCCTGTTTCCAAAATAACAACGCGACTGACAAGACAAATTGCGTAAGACGGACGCTGAGCATCTGGACGCTTGGTTAAACGTTGACGTAATGAGCACTGAGCCGGTGCCCAGTTTGTTCAATTTGAGTACTCACCCAGAGACCCACTGGCACAACATGAAAATGTAAAGAATTAAACCCTGATCATTTCAATTTCCTTTCCTCACATGAGAATTTAATCTTTTTTTATGCTGCACTCAACACTGCTGGGAAGTCCTAAATATCCTACAATGTCAAACCTCAAAATGTTCCAGTGTAAAGTTATCAGTGACAACCGCGATATGGTATTTGTTTTGTTTGTGAATTAGTCATTTGACCCTCAGCAGTCCTGGCAACAAACTTTTTAAAACAATTTTTCAAAATGATTACTGAAAACTTCATGCACAGATGATATCAACGCACTAATATATCATGTAACCAATAAATTCAGATACTGTAGATAGTTTATCTACAGTTTTTTAGTGTGTCTGTGGCCACTGGCGTTGTTTGGGATCACATTACTTCATCTACTATGTGTTCCATTAGGAACTTCGACTTTGAGCGACGTTCTAATCTATTTTTCCAAGCGGTAGGTCGGAAAGTGCCAACTCCCCATGTATGTACCATTAGCCTATTTTATTTGTTTGAATTTATCCATAGCTACGGCCGCTCAAACGTCCTTGCAAGATGTGGAAGAGCACAACCTCAGATGAACCGTGTCAGCCTTAGTTTTAGGCAGCTTGAAATGGATGTAAGTCAAAATCAATACTGATGCTTGATTTGTGGACACCCGTGTTGTTAAGACGATTAATTGTCCGGTGATGAAGTTTGATAAGCCCTAAGGAGGATCTTGACCCCGATGGCCGTCTCCTGGCAGTGGTAACCAATAAGACTGAATCTCTTTCGTGAAACTGAAATATGGTAACCGCGTTGAGAAAAGACATTTTTGCTGTGATGTGGGGTTAATTTGGCTTTGCAATGCCCAAACCTACTTTTGCCATTCCCATTGTTTACAATCAGCAATTCCTTCAATACAAGACCCAGTCATTCAGGAGATCCAAGCCAGATAACTTGGATAAGGTGCTGGTGGGATACGACGATCTGAATTTGTTTTTAGTCAAGAACTTGCTCAATCCTTTGTCTCTGAAATGCTCGGACGACTGTGCTATTGACATCATTGCGAATTCGCCGTTACATGTTAAATTGCATCAGGTTTCTTAGACTGAAGGATAAGACCCATTACCCTTGCATTGACTTACAATATGATGGTACAAACAAGTAGCCATTTCCACTTATGAACTCTGTGGTGGCTTCTTTACAGTCAGCAACCTTATTTGCTAAACTAGAACAAGGCGATGGTAATGAGTGGAAAACTGCGTTCCATACACCCAGTGGTCCTTTTGAATACTTGATTATGTCATTTGGTTGTTTAGTTTCGATACCTCATTGGTGACATTTTGAGAGATATATTGAACCATTTTTTTCATTTACCGGTAGCTTTACTACGTTTATTTATTTATTTATTTTTAGAGATTTACAGAACATTGCCCACAATGTCGGAATTTGTAACGTTTGCACTTCTGTTCTGTTTTTGTGGTTCATTGCAGAGAAAGCCAACTCAGAACTGATCCTGCCAAGATCCAGGCTGTGGTCGATTGATCATTTGTTTTTGCCTCTTGTGGGCATAAAATAAAAAATCATCTGGGTCAGGGTTACAGTATCAGTATTGGACACTGATCTCTCACAGGTCGAAGAACGGTTGATAGAGCATGTATTAATTGGCATTTGATTTTGGCTACCTTCACCGTATTGTGTTGGGTGTAATTTGAAAAAAATAACAGTAGAGTTCTTGTTCACTGAAGGTTTGAGAAGATGTCAGCCAATCAATACAGTATTGTGGTAGAGGGCTGAAGATTACGTTCTAATGGGCCAAACCCAAAACACATGTACGTCTGAGCGCTCTTCGCCTCACCATCGCATGTGAAGTCGGGATTGGCCACGTCCTGGATGGGGATCTCCTTGAGGAAGGCGGGCCTCTGACAGCGAGGGTTTCCACTCACCACTCTGGTCTTCTTCAACCACTGACCCAGCCAGGCCAAGTGACAGTCGCACACGTACGGGTTGGACAGGAGGTTACTGTGAAAACACACACAAACAGAACATAATTAGAGCATATGGCGACTGAATTTGTCAGCTCTTGCTGTTTTCCAACTGTATTCTACGGTTTGGCTTAGCTTTAGTTGCCTCCGTTTTGAGAGACTGAGGGTACTGTTGGCCACAGTAAGAAGATATTTTCTTCCAGAGGAGGTTGTGGGTACCACAGAAATGGGACGACAGAAACTGGACACCATTGAGTGTAAGACTCGAGCATCCAGACTCAGCGAAGGTAAGATGAATCAGCTCAACAAACGAGCGCCCATTATAGCATTCGGCAGACCCGGCGCTAGAAATATTTCCTGCTCTGCAAAAGTTGAATCAAGGCACCCGGACGCTTCATCAAGACTAACAGAAGGGACACCGCAAGCAAGCAAGGGCAAGCGTTTCTCAGTTGCTAGAAACAGCAGAATTTCAATGTTGGCTTTAAAACACTGCAAACTACTTAGGCGCCGAGGCACATTTGGTCATAAACTCAAACACATTTAGATGGAAGTGCATGAAGGGGAGGGGAGGCTAAGAGGAAATCAAAGAGACCGGTAGAAAAAGGTTATCGTTCATTTTTTATTCATTTTGTGAGCTAAATGAGATACAGAGAGGCAGAGATAAGCAGGCCAGGCAAGCCAAACAGTGAAAGAAGCAAAAGAAAAGAAAAGGTTATCGTATTCATCGCATTCTTCTTTTTCGATGACTTCTCAAAGCGTTTTGTTGTCTTTCCGACAACTCATGCGATATTTATGGGGAGGCATATTAAACCTGAGGGGGGGAAGAGGATGAGCAAAGGTTTGGCAGCTGGCATCATCTCCCCAGACAAAAGTTCATCTTGAAAAATGAACGAAGGTTCAGCACTACTCTTTCGCTCTTGCTCAGTTTGTGGTGCGGTTCGCGGACATTTGTTATCATGGTTACAGTAATAAACAAGGAAGAGACTTCCTTGCAACATCGCCATGTTGAAAAATGTATTACCTTTGCTTACAACTCCGGCAGACACTAGACGTCTGTTGCTTCTCCACAATCACAGCTACCTCAAATCTTCACCCTTCAGTGTTGCTAACTACAGCTTTAATACGCAATATTAATACGAGTATTCGTTTGCAGCAGCAAATATTCTATACATTTTTTTACAAAGCTGATTCATGCCAGTCCCAGTTTAAATTGGCAAGGTAAAATTAAAGAAAAGAGAACTGCACATTGTGTATTTCAAACAACCACTTAGCTTTACCTTAATAAAGTTTGCTTAGCTTAATGCTAACAGAACGGCATAGATGGGCTAATGAATAGCATTGGTGTCACCGTCTTATTACTGATGGAAATTTACATGTGGACAGACAATGCTCATGGGGATATATTTTTTATTCTCTGCACTTCTTCATGTGTGACTATGTCTGTATTATCCTAAAAAACCTGGTGGCCAAGGCGAGCATACAAGAAGGAGCAGCACAATGCCCAATGAGTTGAAACCAAAAAATGGGGCAAAACTGCTGATAGTTTACACTACTACACTACTACATCTAATAAATTGTTTCAAAATTGTATATTTTTTAAGTACAATATCATCCCCCTCTTAAATTAATGGCCAAAGTCATATTTTGACAAAATAGCATATCCTCAGAATGCTGGCCATCTCTGCAAATTTAAACAGATCATTTCAGTATACCCTTGAAACGAAATGATTAATAATTATTTGAATGAAAATAACTTTTTGTGATTTCCGAAAAAACTAAAAAAAAAGACACAGGCCATTATTTTTAGGAAGATGACAGTATTGTAAAATGCTATTTTCCTCACTAAAAACACATTTCAAAATGTTTCGGTTGTTATTTTTATGAGGCTTGAACGGATTAACGGCATTTCCATTCGTTTTCAAAGCTATTTTCCAACTAACACAAGACAGATGCAGACTTTCAAATTCTGCCAAAGACAATTCAGCATCTCACGTAATAACTCATTGTGGTCACAACGTTAAAAGGTTGCTGCTATAGCTTAGGAGGATCCAGTAATTTCTTCATTTCCTCACAATGAATTGACCTCCATGTGTGGCGACCCGACCTCAGCGAAATCCCTTCCTTCCCCTTTTCCACGTGTTAATCTTTTAATTAAACTCACACACTCTGCTGGGAAACAAGAGGTAGGCGTTAAGGCGTGTGTGGGTTGGTGGAGAGGAAGCTTCAAAAATAAAAATAAAATATACAAGGTAGATAAGGAAATGAGCAAACAGGCTTTCTAATACAATTGCCCTTGTTTCTTTCACGCTGCACAATGCGTGCCGATTAAAAGTTAATGCAGAGACTGCAAGGCTAAACCCAACAACGATGATTATTTCGGTAAATAGCTAATCAAATGAACCAACTGGAAACCCATGTGTATACATATATATAATCTTACAATGGTGTCAAGTGAAACTTTTCACCAAAATGGATTTTCTTGGAAACATGCAGAGAGACGGTGAAGAATCGCAACAGACTGGACAAATTTAAGATCCTATTTAATACTGTTGTTTAAAATATTCAGTCTGGACACTTATTACCAGGTTGTTAAGTGCTGCTATTTTGCTTAGCAACAGGTTCACAGCGTTTAGTCAGTGATTTCCAACTACTACGCAGTGAGATATCATGATCCAATTTCATGTAATTGGTCTGAAAATTGATATTTACTACCAATCATGTATCTTTCGTCATTTATCTATGAAAGTGATTGACAGGCAGAACAATTAATAGCACTTCTGCTAGATGGCAGAACGTCCTATTAACCTTTGCATTCAAATGCTGCCAGTCATATAGCGGTTTAATGACAGCGTTCACAACTTAGCAGGTACACATTTCACACAGGTGTGATAAAAAATCTGATTGAATGGCGACAAGATCAATTTTTCAGTATGCAGTATATACTTTTTGTGGCATCTACATTTAGTGGTGTGCCAAGAGATTTTCGAATGGAATATAAGTGCCTTGGCGCAAAGGTTTCTTTAAATACCCAATCAATATTGTTTTATCCTTTTAAAATACTTTTGTTGTCTGTATTTCTGTTTTTATCTGATTGCAGGATGATGTGCCACTGTGAAAAAGCATGTAAATTGCAGCAGATATCCCACTTTATTCAGATTCAGAGTCAAAGACGGCTTCTTGAATTGACTTCTGTTTCAGCCATTCTTTGGAATGTCTGTGTTACACATCAAGTTAATGCAGCAATCTGTATTTGTCCAACCTTCCTGTCAAAACTTGACTCCAACAAAGAATGAGGTAGAACTTTGAATCGAAGTTGACGGATATACGAGCTCTAGTTGTTTTGAGGGGGAGACTTTTATAGTGTGGTATGTGTTCGGAGTAAGAAATAAAGATAGACTTGTGAGGTTTTATTACGCTGATATAATACGTTATTTACTACCTTCACATGTACAGTACTTGGTCAGATGATGGTGGACAAGAAGTACTGGCATCTAATTCGCTCCCTCATAATCACAACGGGGAATGTGGCTGAGGCTGATATAACAACTAGCCTGTGGGTAAGATAAAACGAGAACAACCAAGGAAAAACCAGGGCAATCAATTTCTGTGCATTTCACTTCTTAAAGTGACAATGTTGTCAACAACCTCAGTCCACTTGAACCTACAAAAGCAATGTTGACAGAACATTACAAACATGCACACCAATTGATTGACCGTACAGTTCATGGCTAATAATACCCTTGACCAGCCTTCTCAGCTTTTGGATGGTTTTAGAATTTGATGTACATAATATCAGTTGGAAAAATTAACTGAGCCAAATTACATATTTTTCTCAACTTTAAAAAACAGTCCCCAGGTGTCTTGATAACAAATAATGACCTCATCGATTCCCAACACCTGTGCCATTGGAAGTGATCCAGTTTCCCTTAGTGGTTGGTAAATTCTTTACTAAAAACAAGATTCAAACGTTAATATTTATTAATTTATCTATGCCAGTGATGTATAGTGACATGAAGAACAATTAAATTCTCTTTCGCTCAATGACAGAAGGTACAATTACCCAGTGTATCCACTTTTTGTGACATTTTCATTCGGTGTGTGATTTTTCAAATATAAAATATGTGTTTGTGACACTGCCTTAAGCTATGGGAGGAAAAAAAACAAACACGACTCACATTGTAGAGAGGGAGTGCAGTGTGGCAAAGGCTCCCGGGGCGATGCTGGAGATCCGGTTGTCGTAGAGCGACAGCAGACGCACTGAGCTCAGGCCCGTAAATGTTGTGTTGTCAATGCAGCTGATCTGGTTGCTCCTCAGCATTCTGGAACGCGGGTAATAAATCGTACAAATAAATCACTCCTCGTCACTCATCTCCCAATTCTACATGAAAAACAGATCGCAAATATAATTCGCTGTAAATACAACTTGGCTTACGGTGGTGAAACGTAATTTGTTGGGAAAATATTTGCACTGGAAGATTAGTACCTCCACACACGCATTATGAAGTATTTATAGCAACACACGGCTGTCAAATGGAGGCTTTAGTTACAAAGACAATACTTATATTAATTTAGTATATGGCAGGTGTTGCCTGTCAAACACTAAACTAATGCCAAACATTCTCAAGTTTATACTCCTCTGTCAAAACCAAACATAAGTTTTAAAATGGGCTTTGTCAAAAGAGCTTTAGCGATGTGTGTCTTGGCAGCAAAACGTCTACTTTGAGTGGATAAAAAGAAAAACGAATATATAAATAGCATAATACGATCTGTCCGGTCCCTAAAGGACAACCGCAACAGAGTCTGTCCCGAGACATCAGCCGTGGTCGTCTTGGAGTCACGTGGGCTACAGCTAATTGAGTTAGTTAGCAAACTGTGGGGAGGCTAAACGAGTTAGCTTGGCTATTACTGTAGCATGGAGCCGCTTAACATGAGACAGAGACGGTTTTGATGCCATTAGAATGTCATTAGCCCGCATATATATATTAATGATAGCATTAGCTCGTCCTGACTTGCTTGGCTCATGATTCTGTTCACTATCGTGTAACCCCCTAATCGGACGCTAGCCAGTTTAGCGTGGGTGGCTAAATGAGGCTGTCATTAGCTTTGATTTCAGGGTGGGTGAATAAACAGTCCCGCAGTATCAGTTACTAACACAAATCAAAAAGGCATTTAGGCTGTAAAAGCCAACAATTAATGCATATTTAACAGCATCCAGAGATGAATCTTGGATTCCACAACATTTTTTTTTACGTTACATTAAAATGTCCAAATGTCCTTTGAATGTTGTTTATTTATCATGTTTACGAGCATTCTTCCACCATATTGGCAAACACACACATCAACCAAGTTCACATCAACCAAGTTAACTAATATGTTCCATTGTTATTTCCAAATCCAGAAACATTAACTATTCGTGTGGGATAGAGACCGAGCTCTGCCACAAAAAGCTCACATCTGCAAGTAATGACCACTTATTTCAAATCATGTTTGAATGATAGCATTTGTTAATTTACTGTATATCCGACAGATGCTACAAGATGGTGACAAAGCACGACTTGCCAAAATAAAGCGCCTCAACTCACAACATAGCTCATTGCAAAGCACAACTTGTTTTCCAAATGAAACTCCTCAACTCACTTCCACATAGTTCCTTGGCATCAGGATATATTAAAAAAAAAAAATCTGCTTATAAGCGAGGGTTACACTTACAGAGTTTTCAAGCCGGTGAGGCCTCGGAACATTCGTCCCTGCAGTCCTGTAAGTTTGTTGCCAGTTAGGAGAAGCTCCAGAACACCAGACGCTCCATCGAAAACTCCCTCGCGGATGTCCCGCAGCTTGTTGTTGCTCAGGTTGCTGCAACAAAGAAGTCCCCATGAACAAAAAGTTTGTCTTAAAAATCACACTTCAGTGACTGGACTGTTGACAGTGTGTTCTTCTCAAAGAGAAAATAAAAACAAAACATTTACCAGTTACATGCAGATTTTCAGTTAAAGAAGTCAACCCAAACATTTTTTCTATAATATGTTCTATGCAGGCCCACTAGTTGAAACAGGGCATTTTGATTAATATTGTTTTCATGGAATATCGCAAAATCCACTCATTCTTAGCCGTCTCAGGGGGCGGCCATTTTGTCACTTCTGTCGACTGAAAATGACACCACAGTTGCTTAGGGCTCGTATAACGACCAATCATGGCACAAAATTCCACATTTCACTGAGTCAATTCTTATTACGCTTCTTGTGTTGGATCTCATCAGATTGTGAAGGTGTAGCCACTGTTGCATCTCGACAACCTGAGGATTTCCTGTTGCGTCCTCACCATCATCTGACAAGTGACGTCGATCTATCTCCCCGCAAAAAAATTAAAAATGAAAAGCCACAGAGACAATAAGTCGAGATGATGCCTATCACAGCCCTTGCGGATCGTCGGGGGAACTCGCGCGCTCTGCCTCTTATCGGCGCCGTGGGAGAGGAAGAGGATGAGAGGATGAAGAACAGTCAGGAAGAATTGAGAGGAGCAAAATGGAAATGAGAGCGCGGCCAATCTATATCGTCGGTGACACTGCTAGACGGTTAGCAATTTCCTCTCCAATAAATCAACTGTTGGGTCTTTTTTTTCTCAACCCAACCTGCCTCTTTCGCACCACACCTATGCACTGACAAACACACACACAAGAGCAGGTTTGAGATAAAGCGTACTTGTAAATCTGAATCGAAGGCCAATCCTCTATTTCCGTTTATTATTGGCTTCCTCCTCTCCATCTCTTCCTGGTTTGTTTTCCACCTCTCGTCCATTTTCTCTTCCTTTACTCGTTTGCTCCCAACTTTTGCGTTTTTTCCCCCCACGTGTTTTTTCCTAAGCACCTATTTTGTTGTTCAACTATTCCAGTGCGAACCCAGCAGGCAGGGCGACGAGGTGGGCTGTACATGCAGCGTATAATTCACATTGGCTATACTGTCTTTGTGGCTGGCGGACATAATGAGGATTTAGTCATGCCCCTCTATGTGCCCAAATCCAATGTGTCGCTTGGGAGAGCAACGATAATATGATGGAAAGCGCACATTTGGTGTTTTTTTTTTTTTTTTTTAAGTACATGTGTGACTGACATTGCTTTATGTTAAAATTTGCATACAGTAATGGTGCCCCGCGATAAGACAAGGATGAAAATTCTCATTATGATTGTATGGATTTATGACGAAGTCGCTCACCAACTGTGCATACATGGAGGAGCCTGTTCACGTGGGAATTTTGTAGAATTTCATGCAAAAAAGCATTGCAACGTTGTAATTAAGTTGTAATTGGGTGATAATGTTGATGGTGTGATTCAAAGACCTAAACAAGCATAGCAAAATGTCGTATTTCAACTGAAAAATACACTCAATAGCCACTATACCCGGTACAGTAACTAACATTTTTTCAACACTACTACACATCACAACCACAATAATACAAATACAGTGATGCCTTGAGATACTAGTTCAATTTATTCCGTAACTTCACTCATAAACCAAAAACATTCATATGAACTCTTTCCCTTTCAAAGTGAATGGAAATGCCATTAATCCATTTCAGCCTCCCCTTATAAACAACACAAATGTTTGTAATGTGTTTTTAATAAGTAAAATAAAACACTAATATTTTACTTCATAAAAATATACAGTAATAATGCAAAGAATTAAATGCAATACTTGGCCACTTGGGTGTCAATATACTACAGTTATGAAGAAAAATGAAGAGAAGTGTTTCACAATTCCTGTAAGTGACAAAGTAAGCTACAGTATTATTTGTCATTTTATGCAGGGGATAAAGAATATATGCCTGTGAGTATTTTTATATTGTCTGTCCAGGTGTGTTGCTGCATTATGTTCAAATACTGCTTATAGCATTACAACACTATCACATAGATTTGTTCACCAGTGTATGGTTTTTTTTATTCTGTGTTAGCATTAAGCTAGCGGACTTAAAGAAGAAAAGTATGTGGTTGATTTGAATGCACAACATGTAATTCAGCTTGAAGACTTGCACATGAAGAATTGTTCATTCTCTGCCAAACTTCTTTTTGTTGAGTCGAGTTCATTGGTACCATAAAGCAAAAAATTTTCTCAAATTTTCCACGGCAAAATAATCATCCAAATGACGGGTCGCCTCTTGAAAAACTCATAAGTCGGTTAATCGTATTGCACGGCACCGCTGTATTGTTATTGATCAAACACATCTCTGAGAGCGTCAATCTAAACTAAATATTCTAACTTCTGTCAAAGAATACATTTCTATTGGACCTATTGGACATAATGTCCCAGCCAGTGTGAAGAATGTTTTATTCATGCTCAATTTTGCAATACAAATTCCTAGTATATTCTTGTGAGAACACAACGAAAGAGATCAGCATATGCCAGCTCCGTATAGTGGAACACGGGCGGAACAAATGTTAAAATGGTCGACAGGAAACAGCCACCCAATTTACATAATAATGAGCCGTCCCCTGAACGAGAGAGATAACATTGCTCCTTGCATGTGTAGCTGCCTTAACAAACATATATAGAGCAAGTCGCGGGACCTCGAGAATTATCACACTGCTGCCATTGCACACATCAAGGCGTGAACGGACCAGAGAAGGAAAATTGTTGTCTATTGCCAGGTAGGCAATACCTCAACTGTCAGATAAAAGCAGAAATGCATGGTTGTTGACAGCCATATTGTTTTTGTATTGAGGCAATAGACAAAAATATCAGTCAAAATGCACAAAACACACACAATTCAAGTTATGTGAATTGAGTATTTGACCTGTCCTAGGAATGCATGTCTAACCTTTCATATATATCTCTCAGCGAAGACGCTCTGGAATACAGTAGCAAGAGAAAACTTAATGGAGAAGAAGCAACAAATCTTGTACACCTCCAAAATTGCGTATATAGACTACTAGGCATTGTTATTTTGCCGGCTGGTATTATGCTGCACGTCTGGATCTAGCAGCAGCAGCAAGTTTTCGTAGCAACGCAGCGTAGCGATGGAAGAAGGGGTAAGTTTCCCAGAGTGAAATGTTTGAAGGTAGCCAATTGGAGACCAAGTTGTGATGGAAAGTCGGCGGAATATAGGTGCTAGTGGAAGTTGGTCGGAGATAGTACGTGGAAACGCTAACGGAAGCCCATTTAAAATGATAGGCGGAGCGGTCAGGTACAATTTGGTCAGGTTGGACAAAAAGACGGATGGTGTAAGGGTACTCCGGCTGCAGACGAAAGGCGACAAATGGACCGGGAAATTTTTGTAAAATGCCCAGCTCTGTCAGTCAGTGTTATCGTCACGAACCGTCATTGGCGGATGCCCGTTTTCTGACATTTTTAGGGACCTCTGGCGGACTTATATGACGGAATGACTGACGGACTGATGATTACGATTTAGCTCATGATTACGATCTAGCTCATCCCAAATAATGACGGACGAATAACGGACGGGTAACCTGGACGAGAGACGACTGACCAGCAAAATTTTGTAAAATACCCACCTCTGTAAATTTGTAGCATTAGACATTACATATAATACTGCAATTAAAGTATACCTTTTTCACAACCAGCAAGCACCAGTATACATCAACATCAAAGTGACAAATTTTAATTTTTTCTTATACCTATGTATAAGTGACTAAATGACTCTTGAGAAGGCTTGCAAGATGCTTAGTAGGCCCAATGACGCATACGTACATTTTCCTCAAGTTTGGCAGCTTCTTGAACATCCCGGTCGCCTCCAGTACGGCGATCTCGTTATCGTTCAGCCGCCTGCACAGCAAAAACACACATTTAGGTGGTCAATTTTGTCACAAACTTGATGGTCAATTTTGTCACAAACTCAACCTTTCAAAGTCAACGCAAACAAACAGTCTTAAAAAACAGACTGCGTGAAGGTTACATGGCCATTAGTGACTCTTCAAATGTTAACAAGACGAGAGAAACAAGGTTGCTAATTCAGAGCAGAGGGTGAAAAAGGAGAAGAGACAACAATGAATCACTTCTATGGGGTCATCAATACCCACAATGCCCAAAGCCCTGGCAAAACGAGGCATCTGTTTTATTGAGGCTACTTTTACTAAAAGGCTATTCAAAGAATCAACTTTGCGTATACTTCTCTGTTCAGTTTGCCCGGTTAACACAACTGAGGTCATGATTTGCTGCATATAGGTATGAAAGACACTTTAATCACACTATAAAGTGTGCGAGTGTGTTTAAAGAGAAAATATTCTCACCAGTAAATTCTCTGTTACAGCAGGTGGGAAGAAGAAGAATCGACAATAATACTTTAATGAGGCAGGTTATAAAGGCCATTGGTTTTTGTGGATGGATGTTTTTAAGTGTGAGAAGTTGTGTTGTGGAAAAGAACGTTCCTTTACACAAGGATTAGGTATGTGTGTCAAATTTCCAAGATGAGTCAATTTTGAGGAGACAGTATTAGCAGACAGACAGACAGATCTTTTAAAGATGTATGAGTATTATGAAAATGCATCAATTTCTGGCCATACCAAGACAACAGAGGTGAGTGAAGATTTTAGGTGCAAGCTTTTTGTTAAATTTGAGTTTCAAAATATTGTTACACGATCTTTTTTTTTTTTTTTTAAAAGTTGAGATCTTTTGGAAACATTGGTATACACAGAAACAGACAACACACGGTAATCAAACTGCTTCTTGTTCTGCCTTTCCTCACATCTGGATTTTGGCCTGTTTTACCGTCGCTTCCCCTCACCCCTGCATCGACCATGATTGAGCAACTGTTTCTTCCTCCAAGGCCACCATTTGGCATTCCTTTTACTTCATCTTCTATTTATGCACATCATTTATTGATCCATATATGTACGACTTTTACATTGTTAACTGTATTTGGCAAACTCCTCTTTACAAATGTATGAAGTAAAGTTTCCTTTGCTTGAAATTATTCATCACGATATTTGTGAAGAGGTACTTGCATCTGAAAGCTGGAGACAGCACGGTTGTTAAGGTTCTTTGTATTCAACATTCATTTGTATTCTTGAACGAGCAGGGGGTTCTACTCCAAACTTTTTGCTTTTGTCTGATATCCTGCATCTTTTTGTATATATTTTTTTTATGAATATTAGAAATTCTCTCCATCACCTGTGCTTTGTGACAACCAGTTGTTCCCTTTATGAGGACCTCTAAGGACTCGACTTCATCACATACCGCATCGACGTCCTCGCATTTCGTGTCATTCTTTATATTGAACAGCTCCGCTGAATACTGAGCAGTCTTGTTTCTGTCTTATTATAATAATCCCCTATCAGCCTCCAGTAGAAGCTGAACACAGAGCCACAATACTTTAAGCCTTCTCACAATGTAATCAGGATATCCCTCTTGCATATTGCGCTCTGTGTGCTACCCCATTTATCACTGCTAAAAAAGGATATAAGGGACTGTTCAGTATGCGAGTGTGAGAGATGCCGGATATCATGATGGCTCCTTTGGGGTCTTGGAGGGAGACGGAACACATCGATGAGAGGCTTTTTTTTTTCGTTTTTTTTTTTTTTTAACATGGAAGCTAAAAAAAAAAAGAAAAGTAAAGATAGCAACACGGCAAGACTGGGAAGTTCCGTGTAGACGTATTCCTACAGGAGATGCGGGTGTGCTTTTGCGAAGGTGTGCTGTGGATATTAAATACCCTGTTAAGTGAATTAAGACATTTGTTCCTAAATACAGTGGAACCTTGATTTAAGGGACCAAAAGTAGTGTCCAGTTCACTCAAAACACAATTTAGTACAGCGTGTCTTTCACACATGGCCGACTGCGATGAAACGACAAAACGAGGGCATGTGCGCTAGTGTTGCTTCCTGACATCGCCAACTAGAGACCTGGCATGCTTATTACATTTTCAGTTCTTTTCATTTGTATGCAAGACATTGTTTTGCAAACGTCCACTTATAGTCAATGATCTTTTTGTGTGACTTACAGATCGGTGGTGTGTTCCGGGATATGCGAGGGAATGCGGGTCAGTTTCAGATTGGAGCAGTCCACCACGGTGCCCTCGCAGCGGCATTTCTCGGGACAAACCAGATCCTGGAAACACTCGCCGCTCAGACGGCTGCGATAGTCCTCTTGACCTGTCAACAAGGGAGTGACAAAAAGTGACTAAGGGGAAAAAAAAAAAAAATGCAGGATCAGATGGGTTACAATTATTGGGTACAGCTTCATAGTCATCTATTCATTTCTTTACTTAGAATTTCTACATTCTTATGGAATTTCTACATCGTAATTAACAACGGGAACACTTTAATGTTACTGTTTCTATCAGCATGGTAAATTTTTCTCCTTTTATGAGCGGGATAATTTATTTTTAATAAAGTCTCTAGGCTGCCGCAAAGCGTGCTGATTGTTGTTAAGGGAGAAAGTAAGGAAAACAGTTCAAGAGATATACTTTTTGTAAGAATAAAGAAAGCTCATTAGTTGTTACTTTAGTGGCAACAGAAGAGGGTTTGGAGGTTTAAAAGGGGCGGTGGGATGAGCCATGCTAGCCACTGAAGCTCTGCGTACAACCATTTTGCAGCTGGAGCAGGTGTGCGGCGGAGCTCAAATCTCAGGGGACATGTCGTGCAATAATTAACAGTACAAAGTGGCGATTAGCGATACTGTCGACCTGTTTCTTCCATAGTGTGAAAGTTCCAATCTCAGGTCAGTTGCATTTTAGTTTGCCATTACTTCATTTGACAATACACAGTGCAGTCATTTATAGGTAGCAGGGAACACATTGTTATGAAATAACTTAAATTTCTTCACGTGTTTGGCTTTCAATAGAAAAAAAGTTATGCTTTCCAATACATAAAACTAAATGTAAAAACATGGAAGTTTAACACATTGGTAATTCCCAGCAGGTTTTCATTTTTACAGCACTGGCTCATTGGATTCCCTGAATGGGAAACCAAACCACACTACATTGAGTGTACCAGTCAAAACGAGACACACTGACACACAACAACGGACAAATTAATTAATTACATTCAAGAGGAGACAAGAAAACGGAAGGCTGCAGCAAAGTAGACACTAAGGCATAGCAACAGCGTAAGCTAAAGTGACGTGTATGTATTTTTGACATCTTTCAATTGTCAAGGACCAGTGAGTGAACAGCAGTGCTTTACAAGTCCATAATCCATAAGGTATTGGTGTTAGATCGAACACTTAGAAGGACTACCTTTACTGCAAAAATTCATCATGAAAAACCAAAAAGTTATTCAATTAGGATTGTATTACCAAACTCAAGCAAAAATATCTGCTAGTAGAACAGGTGAATTTGACTTGGTTAGATTCCTTTAAAAGCTATTGAAATAGCTAGCCGCCATTGTCATAAAACTGTAGCGGTATTTATATTGAAAGAAGGAGATCTATACTAAGCAAAGCCCTAAGCTAAATTTACTCATACAACCAGTAATAAAATCCCTAATTAAAAGTTATAATAAATTGTTCAAGTCCACATCCAGTGAAAATACTACTTATATACCTTCTCAATTTGACACAGCTCAGAGAAGAGTGTTGTGAACAACCCTGCAAATTTGAATGATTAAAAGGCTTCAAAATGGTGAAAAATCAAGTCGTTCCCTCTGCTCTCTTAACACAATCACCACCCCGCTCTACTGTCAATCAAATACCCATTCTATGACCTGGAAAAATGGATGCGATTTATCTCCTATCTTTCCCATGTTTACACATCCTGTAATGTTATATTTGAGCTGCGGGGCCTTTCACGCTGCAACAACGAGGTGCTCTAAAGCAGCCATGCCAGCAGACTATCCAAAATTTCAATTTTCGGTGTGTAAACACATCACTACTGCATAGGATAACTGTTGATGCGAATGAAGAATGTTAGAAGAAATATATTGGCATATTTTGCCTTAATTTGAGATATTTAATCTTGGTTGGATTTTACTTTGGGTAAGATTCTGTTTTTTATAATATAAAGTAAGCAACAGCAAGTAGAGCTGTGTATGGAGCTGAATGGATACCATGCAGTGCAAGGGGCATTCATATCAAAGTCTTTCATATATATGACGTGTTTTATTGCAAAATTGATCATCAGTTAAGGCTCCGAGTCACGTGATTGGCCGGTAGACGCAGGCGAGCGTGTGCTAGGCGGTCCCTGGCGCTTGACGGAACCATGTGATGCCACAGCAGGCGGGGCCACATGGTTAGATCAAGCACAAGAGACAGCTGCACGAGCCAATCAGAGCGCAGGTCCACACAGGAGGCAGGGCATGGGGGGCAAGAGGGGGCAAACAAAGAGCGGGAAGAGAGGATGGTGGTAAGGTCCAGAAACGTCCAGGGAGGAAGAGGATGTGCAAGGAGAGGGCAGCCAGAACCAGTTTGAGGAGTGATTATAGGTTCCAACATTATTACTTTAAATCATTGGTTTTCAATTTTTCAAAGTACCACCTAAAAAAATTCTTGGCTCTCCAAGTACAACCATCATGACCAAAATGCAATAGCGTAGCAATCTTCATCAAAAACAACAAAGTTTTAATATTACTGTAAGCCACGATAACATTATGCAGTTTGAAAATGAAGACTGAATTTTGCTAGAAAAAGACCAGACTGAGGTTGAATCATCTGTCGGCAGACACTTTACTTCGGTAAAAGATAAAAAGTACACTATGTAAAATGTACATATGTACGAAAGTAAATGTTATTTTGCCTTACCGTCAGTTACATGCGATACCCATTTTGGTAACGTGGTACAAAGGGAAAAAAAAATCTTCACAAAATGGCTTCCCTCTTCTATCAACTTACATAGGCCTACTGCTTATACTAAGAAAATGATCACGCTACATATCGCCTGTTGTTGCTTCTGGCTAGCTAGGATTGGCTGTGAAGCTAGCAAAACATGTTCACAAAATTTTAACTAAACAAATAACTATAAGCATTTACCTTACTTCAATCGCCGGAATCATTCTTCTAGCCAACATCAAACAGTTTTCAGATACATTTTTCCGCCTCAAGACCCCAAGAATACCAATTTTCAATTAAGATATAAACCTCAGTGTAATTGACCAGTCCATATTTATGTCTTTCTAAAGTTGTGTCGTCTAGCCGTGGAGGTTGAAAAAAATAAAAATAAATAAAACACAAGCCTATTTTAACTAAATAGTAGAAATGACAGATCGCAGTTTTCAAATGTAGGGAGTACAAAGTCATCTGAAAAATAAATACTCAAGTAAAGCACAAAACCTTTCAAAATCTACTTGACCAAGTAAAAAAAAAAAAAAAAAAAAAAACACTCACACAAGCAAATCTAACTTCTATCACAAAATATTTGTACTTTTGTTACTTGCCACCACAGTCTATTGGACATGTTACCACTATGTGCCCTTACCTGTGCAACGAAACTTCTTGCCTTTGACTTGGCTGATGCGCTTGTTGGCCAGCCTTCTGGGGTGGCTGCAGCGCGCCCCACTGGTCTCAATGGGGTTGTCAAACAGAAAGTCAGCCAGCCACTTCAGGTGACAGTCACACATAAAGGGATTCTGAGCCAGATGACTGTGGGGCAAAGAATGCATTTGTCACTATGTGCTTTCTTTATACTGCTGCCTGGTGACTGCTTCAGTCAACCACCAGGACTACAGTAGTCAATGCCAATATGTGAGGAATTGTTAAACATTGCAATAGAACATATTCATTAGGTATACCCGCGTCTGAGAATTTGCACAACAGCTATCGAGGCTAGATTTGGTTAGTTGCTCAATGTTCAGTCCACGTTCTGCTTGATCACTGCATCTTTTTTGTAGCTTTTTATACAAGACTAGGGACTGGGAAGGCACATCGGGGAGTACCGTAAACTAGTTCCTATCCTATTTATCAAATAGGTATTTTCAATCAGTTCTTGTTGGCCCCAACAAGTTGGCCCACAGGTTGACATGTTGACATCCTCTGACTGTCAAGAGTGTCAACCTTTCCTGTGGTGTTCCTCAAGGGTCAATCTTTGAGCCCATTATTTTTTGTGCTCAACATGTTTCCTCTCAGAGATGCCATCAGCAAATTTAGAATAGTAAATTCAAACTGTCAACCTTTCCTGTGGTGTTCCTCAAGGGTCAATCTTTGAGCCCATTATTTTTTGTGTTCAACATGTTTCCTCTCAGAGATGCCATCAGCAAATTTAGAATAGTAAATTCAAACTACTTAAAAAGTAACTAAAATGAACTTACTAACTTAGCTGATGAATGGAAATAGAAAACATTACAAGTTGAGTATAAGCAGTGTACTTGTTCCAAGTAACCACACACCCGGATTTACGTCCAAATTTCGCAAGCTAAAAAAGTGTCTGGCTGGGATTGTAAAGTCATCCGTGAATTGATTATTATTTACAGTTTCATAAATGGACATTTTTTTGAAAAACAATCTATGACTGCCTTCCTGTTTGGTAGGGACTGAACAATTACTGACCAGCATTTCAGGCACTGCTAGCTCATTGGCTGATCTCACGTCATTATAGCAACTTCACTGATTGGTCTCAAGTTTGTGCCTTACCAGCAAATTACAGACTTATTCGCTTATCCCAGTTAGACCTCAACAAAGTGCGCTTTCACATAGCCATTTCTACTTCTAAAACTCAGATAATTCGATGCATGACCTTGTTTTGATGAGCATTTGTAGGTTTAATGTTTTCTAGCTTTTCACAAAACTTCCTCTGGAGTTTAACTTTAGTTTGAGAATTGCATGATGGGCCAGACCAAATACTCTCCATGGCCAAATATAGGGTGTTCACTCCTGACAAAGAAAGGTGCAGCCATATACAGTGTTTTTTTTTTTCAAACCAAGAATGTGCAAGTACTTACAGAGTTTTGATGGAGCGCAGTGGTGTGAAAAGTCCCTTGCTGATGGTTTGTAACTTGTTGTCGTACAGTGACAGCAAGTTGAGATTGTGCAAGTCCTGGAAGGTGTTAACACGAAGACAGTTGATCTTGTTGGCATTCAGGAGGCTGAAACAAGCATTTCGACATTTAGCTGCACGTTTGGTGAGAATTGTCATTTTTAATGGCAGAAATACATTGTTAGGGTGTTAAAGCAAGGAGGGAGATGGAATAACGGGAGATATAACCTTTGTCTCCACCCCAATGATCACACCCAAATGTGCAGAAAAATTACCGTCTGGATTCGCTCATCCTCATTGTCTTTGCTTGACTTCACTTTACGAGGGAAAAGCCCCAGAACATTATCAGTTTCTGCCAGTGGACTGCAGCGTTTGCAAGTACCATATGTCCCACTTACACTGCATTCTTTATTTATTTTGCCCACATCCTGCAACGGTGCCGCAGTTTTGAATGTCACACCCACAAGAACTCATGGGAAGCACACTTGTGTTATTTCGTCAAATTGTAGCATTATTATTGTTCAATGTTGGCACACGGAATGGAGGACAGATATAAAGACGTTTTCAATCAATGTCTATTTTTTTCCGATCTATAAATCTGTTTTGGCTCATAATCTTTGAATTCACTGCGGCGAAGCCTTTATACATTATAATAGATTAGAATACTTACAGTAGCTGCAGGGACACCAGGCCGTCAAACAATCCTTTCGGCAGCTCAGTGATCTTGTTGCCATATAACACCCTGCATGACAGTCATCAATTACATCATTTAGGCGATGGTGTGGTAAAACATTATTAAGACAGAATTTTGCTACTTGAATTAGACAGTACAGTGCCTTCACGGAAAACCAACAAACTGCATACCGTAATATGAATTGAGTCTTCATGTATGAGGTACTATGAGGGTAAATGGTATCTGTTGTTTGACCTTTCTAAAACAATCTATTTGCTGATATTGAGCCAGCCATCACAATAGTTTTAATTGAACATTTGCAAGTGTTTTTATACCTTCGTGAATATCAAGAGTTGTGTTAATTACAATAGTTTGCTCAAAAACAATAGCGGACGGTGGAGATGCGAAGCGTACCGCAGGCATTTCCACAACCATAAGAACACCTCCGTGCCTTTGAGACCCCCCTGATAGGCCACGTGCTGTTTCTTTTTTTTTTTTTTTTCCTGTGACCACCTGCCAGTGTCGGTCTGTAGTACCTTTAATGATCGTATCATTTGCATGTAGGAAGGTTGAAAATTGCAGCTGTGAGACCCCCCGTTGGCCAGACCTTCAAGATGCTGCATGTTGAATTATCTGAGCTTTTTGCAACAATAATAAACTGTACAAGTAACTTTGTCTTCAAGTATTTGTTTCAGGTATTCTCTAGCAGAACATATTTATTCTACCGCGTCAACAAAAAGAGCTTTGTTGCGATTGATACAGTCAAAAAGATAATAGCTGTACAATAGTATTATAGTACTGTAGGTGAGGTTTGCAGTTGGAGGTATTCCCAATATTATGGCCACACACTAAGCCGCATTAAAGAGTCAAAATGTTAGAAGCAGCTGTTGGATGATGTAACACCAATGTTTAACATTTTGTTGAATTAGAAATGCCACACCATGTAACCTGATCAGATTCTGAATGCATTCACAAAGAAACCAATTACAATACAATATCCAATAATAAGCATATTATTGCATTAATACATCTCTGGCAAGGTCACTCCAACAAATATTATATCATTATATTACTCAAAGCAGATTTTAAGACCTACTTTGTTTTAAATGTATTTTATATTTTCTCACTGTGGCTGTTGTTTTATCTCGTTTGATGATCCAAATCTGAGGTTGATGTGGCGTGCTCTATTCCTGCCGCACATGCGACCATTCACTCCACTCGAGTGATTTCAATTTTTGTCCCATCACGCCTCAGCTCGCCTGCACTGACAGAGGCCATGTCTTAATGTCTCTATGTGTGTGTATGTGTGTGTGTGTGTGTGTGTGTGTGTGTGCGTCCCTCGTAACATCCTGCAGAGGGTTCACCTTGTCCACCCTTTCTTGTCCGTCTGTCCGTCTCATTTTCACGCTGCAGATTGATTCAAATTAAACTGTCCTTCATGTTCTTATCGCACTCGGCCCTCTCAGAGACACGCAAACAACACGCACGCTGGGTGATTACATGCACAAACTGGGCCACACAAATCAATGTGGGGACACACTGAGTGTGTATGTGAGTCCCTTCCCCTTTGGGTGTCAGCCACAATATTTGGATTTGCTAAATGAGTGGAAATGCAATTACCTCACCGAGTGACTGCGCATTCGCTACCTGGGCAATCAGTGGTGACTTCCCACTTAATCCACCTCTCAATACTACTATGCTATGATGGAAACCCTTTGAACGATACAAATATAACTGAATCAGAATCAACATTTATCAAACAATGTAACAACAATTTGAGCAAAAATCTGAGCGTAATCAAGGGCCCCCCATAAGAGTGTTTAATTGCCTATAGATACCAAATGTTTGCAAAGCATTTTTTTATAGTCAACAACGCTATGGCCAGACTAAATGAAGCTCCTCACCTCACCTCAACATAGCACCAAGATGCCACACACAAGTGCACATGTGTGCAGGATGCTACAGATGTGTTTTGCTAGTCAACCTTAGCTTACTCCAAACAACCAATCAAGAGAACAGATTAATGCTGACATCATTGTGGACCAGCTAGCTGGGGTGAATTTGAAATCTGATTGATTAGACATGCAGTCCCATTAAGTAACCTGGGCCAGCACTATTCTGAAGGTGCAGGGCAGACTAGATTGACATGGCAACACAAGGCTGGATTCTGGACCAAAAAAAAAAAAAATCACGTCACTCGCAACCATTCACATACATGTACTGGAAGCAGTGCAGCCAAGAGAAACACCACAAAATAAAGAGGATAGCGTTTTAGGACTACATGGCCATAAATTCATGGATTAATTTTAGAATTGTAAAATGTAGATGAGTGCTTTTGATAGCCCTTAGGCCAGCAGTGAACGCCTTGGCGGCCGTGACTTTGCGTTCATGTGCATGACGGATACTTACAGGGAGGTGAGCGAGCGGAGGCCGTTGAAGGCATCGGATGCGATGTCAGAAATCTGGTTCTTACTCAAGTCTCTGTGGGAGCAAACGGGGGGGGGAATCGCATTAGTAATACAGATGTCCTAGAACTGTCGGCGACAGCATACATCAGCAGAGGTCAAGGGAGGGCGCCTTGGTAAGGAGAAAACGAGGAAGTAGGTGTAAGTAAATGAGGTGGCGGATGATGGACAGGCAGATGGGATGAAATGCGGCGAACGTGAGGTAAAGGGAAAAAGAGCGCGAGAGGAAAAGCCCACGCGGTGGCATGTTAAGTGCACGTCGTTCACATCCATGAAGCCGGATTTATTATGGAACCCTCCCGACGCCGAAGGATGATTGGGTGGCTGAGCGTCGACCTCACGTCCTTGCGAGTGTTCAGTCGTGATGGTATCGGCGGGTATTAGCATGAGGAGGATGTGGACAAAAGTATTGGGACAGGAAGCGACAATAGAAGCCCTTTGCGTGGTTGGTTCTGCTTCAGTATTTGCTCTTCTATAATAAAGTGACTCCTCTTTTCATAAATAAATAAATTGAACAACAGACATGATTTAAAAATATATAGAAATGAATGAAAAGATTTTAATTGTAGGAAAAATGCTTTAACGGTACTTTAAGTCCATGGGTTTTTTTGGAATGCATTTTAATAGTGTGGAAACAGCCAACTTAAACATTAAGTTGACTCAATTGTTCAAATGTAGGACTTTTAAAAAGTCTCAAGTCATAGCAGTTTCGTATGCACGTGCATTGTGGCAGATCTTCTGGCGTGTGTGTGTGTTACATACTGATGTAATCCATGAGAATTTGAATGTATTCTTGCATGTTGTGAGAAGACGTTCAAAAAAGAATTCCCACTGCAGTATGGAAATACTTACATCCTCTTGAGCTTCTTGTAGGAAGAAAAGGCTCCGGGCGGGACACTTTTGATCAAGTTCTGCTCTAGACGACTGCAACGACAAAAAGAAGAGAGGGAAAATTAGGTTAGGTTTTCGCAGGGGATTAAGATGTCATATTGTCTGTCTACATGCGTTGCTTCACTGTTTGCGTTCAAACTACCATTGCTGAAAGCGTTACAACACCACCCTCTAATAGATGCTATTTGTTAGCCTGGCTATCACATTGTGTTAGCATGAAGCTAGCTGATTTAACTAGACAATGGTTGTTTTAAATAAGTGTCATTCTCTTCATTTGATGTTTAGTTTGACTCTAATCTTCTGGGAGTGGTGTTAAACAGCTCACAGATTACATGAGGTACACCTGCACGATATGATGACATCTAATTCATAAATGGTACCAAAAGTAGTATATAACGCTGTTTTTGGTGAGTAAGTATGTTTATTGATAGCGGTTATAGTCGCAGCGGTGTAGCCTGTTCTGAATCAACTCTGCTGTTGAATCTCAGTAAATTGATAATGAAAAACATATTTGTGCAAACATTATTCATGGTTACTTTGGCTTACTTCCACATTCCAAAAACTTGCAGTTTAGATTCATTGAAGTCTCTAAGTAGCCCGTTAGCGTGAATGTGACTGTTGGTCTATATGAGCCCTGCGATTGGCTTGCAACCAGTCCAGGGTGGACCCCAGGCTCGGCCCAAAATCCGCTGGGAAAGGCGCCACCCCAATGAGGAAGAGGAAGAACGGATGGTTCATTTATTGCGGTAGCAGTGATCCAAACCCGGGAAGCAGACCATCATGTGCACAGTAGTTTGTGGATGGCGAGCCCCGACGATAATGATGCAAACGTTGGCACGCTGGATAATTCATGTGTCATTGGCAGCGCTACACTACTAATATTGGTTTTCCAAACACAATTTGTGCAAAAACAAAGCATTTCGCACGCTACTTTCTCAAGCCAAGGGCCAAATGGAAATGTACTACATCTTCCCCCTCCCCCTTCCCTCCCCACATGACTGATTACACTGGCAGCGTTACCGCATCGGTTCATTTGGAAAAACACACTGTGGTCGAGTCGCATCCAGTTCATGTATTCTTAATGCCCGCTCGTTTGGAGGACATGAAGATGGAGGATGAAGGAGGAAAACCTGTGGATGTGCGAGGAGAAGAGCCAAGGCTAGGACCAGGGTCAGCTGTCAACATGATGAATGGGATCTTACCAGAGCCTCCTATCCTCCTACTCTTTAACCCGCACTCTGTTCTGTTCTTGACCTCTGTGCCGTTCGCATCCATCCGTCCGCGAGGAGATGTTTGCCATGACGGTTGAAGGTAAAGAACGGATGTGCTGACTCATTGTTTAATTTGAGAAGAAAATGTATCAATGATTAAATTGCCCAGGGTATCATATAAAGAGCTTTCTTTCAGTTCTGATGAACATGCGTACAACAACAGATATGCTTCTGAAGACAGATGTACTTATCAAGGTCAAAGCAAAGGTACTGCATACTGTGAAGTATAGTGCCAAGAAGAGAATTTCATTTCAAGCCAACTGGCTCCATGTCTGCGGATTTTTAGTTGATGCGGTGTAAAATTCATTAATGTATGTACATTTTAAATGTTTGAAAACTGACATTTCTAAATGTAAAACAATGGTATTAAGTGGAAAAATGTTGATACACAGTTAATCAGCTGGCTACTTACAAACTGTGCTTAAAATGTAGAGTGAAAAAAAAGTCAACACACCCCAGTTTGAATTTCAGGTGTTTGTGCTGTTTAAAAAAAAAAAAAAAAAAGAACAATCCATTAAGTCGGGGAGGGGGGCTCAACCCCAAATTAAAAAAAACAATGATATATTGTATGTGCCCCCACAAGTCAAACACAGCATTCTGATTACAATTGCGTTTGTGGAATGTGAGTTAAGAAACAAAACCCAGCCGTTTTTATCCATCTCAGGGGGCGGCCATTTCGTTACCTTTTAGTTGACTGAAAATGACATCACAGTTGCTCAGCTAACAACCAATCACGGCTCTCATGTTTTCTGAAGCTAAGCCATGATTGGTTGTTAACTGAGCCCTGTGCAACTGTGATCTCATTTTCAGTCGACAGCAAGTGACAAAATGGCTACCACCTGAGATGGATAAAAACAGGTTGATTTTGCTGCTTAATTCATATTCCACAAACACAATATTAATCACAATATCAACTTTAGAGTAGTGGGGCTGCATGGAACATATTGTAAAGAATTCTTTGGAGTTGACTTCCCCTCTTTAATGCGGCCTATACCATATACAACTCAAATTAATTAAAACATCTTTTCAAGAGGGGGAGAGGGAGGTATTGGGTTTCGGTGAAAAAAAAGGACTCCAATTAAGACAAAAAACATTTTGGCCGACCTTAGAGTTCCAGAATTTTAAAAAGTTTGTTTCTTGGCCAGTATCCCACTCTCTGCATATCTCCACTTTAATAAAGCACTATAGGTATCACTGTCAACCCGTGACAAGTGATTCATACAAGGGCATTGCCATTAATAAAAGCGCAGATATCGATAAGGGCAACGTACAAGCGCTAGTTATTAAACGAAATCCTCCTTTGAGGTACGCGACACAAGGTTGAGACAAAGGCACTTAGAGGCTTAACAGAATAGGACCCATTACAGGGACCTCACTCTACAGGCACAATGAAAAAATCTATAGGGCCGAGGTGACGATGAGATGATGATTGAAACACGGAGGACATCGACTTGCTTGTGCACACACGTTTGGCGGTGATCCATGCGGCCAACATGCAGAAATTTGACATTGACTAAACAGATGCATTGGGAAAGTCAACCAAAATGCAGAATAGACATTTGGTAAATGCTAACCGGACACAACATTGGGTACGTAGACAATTAAAGAGGCTTCCAAAAGGGTGAAGCATTTCCATTGAAAGACTGGAAATGTATGATTAGAAAGAAAGTTTAAATAAGGAATTTTGCAAATATTTTGGAACAAACACTTTCTCGATGATTGCATGGGAATTTGCATGAAATCTCAGACTCAGCCAAGATAAATGCAGCAATGCATTTTCTCCCCAAACTTATGTACGCCCACTATTACAATCAAACGTACGGTTTTGCAAACATACTTCCACAATTCTAGATACACTAATTCCTGTGAATTTATAACACGGCCACACATTCTTTTTTTCAATTTTGCTTGTTTGGAAAAATGGTCTTTTGTCTTTTACAGCCAACCCCCCCACATTAATTTTAATTCTAAGTGTATTTTTTTAATCTTCAGAATTTTGCAAATATGAGGTCTGATACAAGGGGTGTATAAAAAAATATGCATTTACAAAGAAAATAATGCTTAGATTTGACTAACACTTATCTACTCATTAACAACATTTTAATTTAGTTTGCATAGTTGTCAATCAAAACTGAGCTGTAAGTTTTTTTTTCATGCAGCTTTTATGTAGAATTTGGCTGGTGTTTGGAACAGATACAATACGCACGAGGACAGTGTGTGTTTTTGTGTTTGGATCACCAAGTGAATGTACTGTATACGGTGGAATAAAAGTCTGACTTACCCTTCAACTTAATAAAAGTTATTTTTTCCCCTTGAATACAGTTCAAATTGAGTTGAAAACACCTCCCAGCAGACTCACACACACACACACAAAATCATGAGTATTAGTGAAATGTCCACTGAAGTGAACAGCAGCCTTACATCTCTACGATGCCCTCCGGGAGGTTGGCGGGTATTTCGGTGAGGCTTTTGCGACGGCAGTCCACGATGTTGTTGTTGCATGTGCAGCTAGCCGGGCACACCGCCACCAGAGGCGCACAAGTTCTTGACTCGACGTGCGTGGGACCTAGGGACGCATAGATACAATCAAAATAAGGGAAAGAAACAATAAGAAAGCAGTGTATTGATGCTAAATAATTCCGTTAATGCAATCCTCTTAACTTTTTTCTCCTATTAGGACCAATTTCGATACCAACATATAATCCCTTTAAAGGATGGAAACATTTACATGTAAAGCCATTGCAAGATCCAATTGCAAGATGCAATTCGGCTGTTTACCTCCCATTTGGGCCAATTTGGATACAAACATACAATCGCATTAATAGTGGAAACGATATGAAGTCAAGCAGTTGCAAGATATAGAACACCGACCAATAAAAAGAAAGCTATTGTGACATTTTATTCCCATTTGGTCCAATTTGGATGCAAATGTAAACAACACAGTGAGCTATGGACCCAGTAAGTAAAGCATTCGCAAACTAGAGCGCATCAACCAATAAAAATTCAAACCTAAGACACCGTTGCAATGTTTTTCTCCCATGGTCTTCCTATTTGCATACTATACAATGCCATCAAGGGATGAAAACAAGAACAAGTAAGCTATTTTGATGTTTTACATATGTTTGGCCCAATTTGGATATAAATGTCAACAAACGCGTTGACTTAAAGAAACGATAAGCAGTAAAGCACTTGAAGATCTAGCACACCGACCAACAAAAAAAATGCTATTTTGATGTTTTACCCACGTTTGGCCCAATTTGGGCACAAATGTAAACAAACGCATTAAGGTATGGAAATGATAATAAGTAAAGCGGTTGCAAGATATAATACACTGACCAATTGAAATGCAAATGTAAGATGCGATTCCAATGCTTTTCGCCCATGAAGCCCGATTTGGATACAAATATACAATCACATGAAGGAATTGAAATGAGAAGACGTAAAGCAGTTGGAAGCTGTAGCACTCAGACCAATAAAATGCAATTGCGAGATACAATGTTGATGTAAAAGCAGGAAGGAAATGAAAGCTGCTCCACAACGAGAGTTCATATCATTTCAAAGAGGGAAGATGGAGAAAAAAAAAAAGCTTGAATGTTAAATGCTGATATAGGTCCAAAAGAGAAATACCCAGCACGAGGAGTCGCGATCGGGGCCATGTAGGCAGAAGCGATGAGGCTAAAGGCTAATAAAGAGAAAGGCGCCTGACAGTCTATTAGCAGCGAGCTGAATCAGACGCCTTTAAAGAGCGATAAGAAAAAGCCTTTCTCCTGCGAGCCTTTTGGCTGAACAACCCTTTCTGCATGCTGTCACATTAGAAAAGACACCTTAATGCTGAGCTGACCGAGCTCTGCAAGATTGCGCGGCTGGTAATAAGGAGACAGGGATGGCGTGCATGCCGTATTAAAGTTAAGACTTCAGCTCAGCTTAACATCATGCACTGGGAGTATTTTGACCTCGCTTTCAAAAGTATTGGGCCATGACAGGCTTTCTAGATATTTTTAGGAATGCTTACAAGGTATATTTATCAGCATGCTATGCTAGTGGACCCTCCTGCTTTATAAATTATGAATCCATGTTTAATTGATGCCCATTAAACTTTCTTTATTTATTTTTTCATTTCATTTGGTTTCGTTTTTCCATAGTAATTGATTTTCTGTTATTATTTATTTTTTGGGGGGGTGGGGGGTTGTTGTCAGGGGTGTCTGTTTTTCAGATATTTTTTCCTGTTTGAATTGTTTTTGTTTACTTTGCCAAAAGTAGGTTTTTTTTTTCAAAGACAAATTCTTAAAACCAGGAACAAAAATTAAAAAAAAAAAATCACAAAAAAAAAAAAAAAAAAAAAGGAAAGTGTATATATATATAAAAATATATACAGTCCACTGTATGCACATTAATTGGGGAAGGGGGGGCGGCCTCTTGATTTGGACGCAGGTGTTTCTATTGTTATGAAGCTATAACGGGGTCTCACACACACACGCAAACTTACCATTGCAGACAAAATCCTTCTTCTGTACGTCGGGAACATTCAGGCCCCTCATGTGGGCGGGGGCCATACACTGGGTGAAGGGCGCCAGGCCGCGCCTCGCTCGCAGCCAATCAGAGAGCCACGACAGGTGACAGTCGCAGTGAAGGTTGTTGGAGTGGAGACGCCTGAAGATGAGAAATTAGGAGAAACCGGATGAATTTCTAACAGTTGCCTAAAATGTCTCCCCCAAAAACCATCTGAGCCAACACGTTGCGCATCCATCCAAGAAAGATGGCGGAGTCGCTCCCGTCTCTGGGCGTAATCTTAACCTCAATCCGAGATTAAACAGTCACTTTAAATGTGATTACGAGCACTACTGTAGATTTCAGTTATCTACCATCCCCATGGCTCCTACTCGGACTTTTTAGATGAATTGCCTTCATTTGTTGCTGACCTGGCGACTCACGCAGTTCATATACGTCAACCAATTTTTATACTTGTATGACAGCTATAAATGTTAATTCATCACCGGTAGGTACAGAACGAGAATGGGTCCAAATATTATGAACAGCTGTAATTGTGATGCAGTGCAGTTCTACTACACCCACAATAATTATCATGTTGTAAAATTACAATCAAATATGAAGTATGATTGGGCAAAAATCAACCCATTATTTCATTTCTCCTGTAACCTTGCACGAACGAGACAGAAAAACTGTGAGAAAAATCAAGCCCGTGTATGATTTTCCAATTAACAGCTCGCTTCATTTGCAACTAATGTTCATATGAGACAATCACGTGTCTGTCGTCTAAGTGGCACTTACGCCACTAAATCCTCTGCAAAACGAGCTCCTGGTGAGCTAATGCTCAATGTTGGGTGCATTAAGGGATTTTTCCTCCCCCCCCCCCACATAGCTGAGACTCCGCGGGCGGACACCTTAAGAGTCGCGAGGGGGGAAAGAGGAGGAGGAGGAAGGCGGAAAAATGGCAGGATGTCTTGTCAGCATATTATATGCCGGCCGGGATATCTGGCCTTTCACAAAACAGGCCTCCTTTGTAATAAAGCCGAGGACAAATCCTGTTATGGAACAGAGATGGGCTCGTTGATGCTAGCAGCGGGGGTAGTGGGTTTTAATACCGCGCTCCCATTATAAATCCAGTTTATAGTCAAACCCCCGCCTGGAGATAGCCGCGTCTCAGGCCACCCCCGGCTCCAGCCTTAATTACTGACAAGTAGGATTAAAACATGGGGCACAATGCTGTGTGTGTTGTTACGTGTAGTGTGTGGTGCGCTTGTGTGGCGCCCACGAGATTTGGGGACACTTGATTGGCTTTATTGTGCTCGGTGTTTGTGGAAACTAAGGTCTTCACGCGTGCGTGTGTGACACATCGTTTTTGGGTACTTGGCCAGAAGTGTGCGTGTGTGTGGTTGTGGTTATGTGTGCGTGCGTGTGCGTCCTCATGCCACAAGGGCACATTTTTATCACCGTTAAATATGAATTTAGCAAGTGTCGTTTAATTGAATTATAGAATGAGACATCGCGTCAAGAGGTGACTGCAAAAATATAAAAATCCGACTAAAAGTCACAATACGTAACAACTTTGCCTCAACGGCTTCAAATTTGTATCACCACTGGCTCGTCACAGAGAGAATTGTATCTTCTGCCAACTAAATGTTAGCTAGAACGATAACATATTGGACATTATTAGCATCAATGCTAACGCAGATGCTTTGGCAATTTTCATGTTGCTCGCTAACATGATCAGACACAAATTCTTGAAAAAGTACGTCGTGCTTTTCTTTAATTCTGCGTACCTACAGAGAAATACATGACAGCGAAGACTCATGGCAGGGGTAATGGACGAGAAGACGAAGCGGAGCATTGACATGCAAACGGTGTTGGCTTAAGAAGCCGAGGCGGGAGGCAGTCAGTCACTCAGTCAGTCGGCTTTGACAGACAACAGAAGCTGCGCGCGAGGATTTCTGATGAAAAGATATTGGATATTGGTGATTCGCCACTCAATCTGCCGCCAACCTGTAGCCGCGCCGCTGCCCGAAAACCAATTTTGTGCGGCTGATTTGGAGCGGCGGGACAAGCTCACACACACAAGAGCATTTTGTGATTGGCTGGGAGATGGGAGCTGCCATTCAGATTTGAGCAAAAAAAACGGGCATAACGCACAAGTGGATTTGGCGAATCTGTACTGTGTGTCGTGGCCTTTCATACACTGTATGTTGGCTTGGGGGGGGGGCAAAGTTCTTTTTCTGCCGGGGATCAAATTCCTTATTTCACCGATAATCGATACAAAGGCACCACAACAAGTATTACTCATGGTCATCGAAATTGAAAAAAAAAATTAAGTAAATATAATGAGGCGTACAAATTGTTAGCCTAATAGTAAACCTGTCTTTATTTCTACTTATACTTCTATACTACATTACCCAGCGTGCACTGGTACGAGCCACACGCACATCACTTGCGAGGCTGGGCATGTGGCAGAAAAAGGACGTGGTGAAGAATGGTGAGTGAAAGATTTACACATCTTAGAGCGCAATGAAACTTTGAAACCAAGTTATTTATAAATTCAATAATATATGTATATACAGTGTATAGATTGCCTAATTTATCCGGCAACAGTCGAATTAAGGGGAGTGCCAGCGATTTATTTGTTTCTATTTTCTGCATACAACCAGAAAATGTTCAACAAATCAATATTAAAGGTTAGCGCCGAAATAACTGTTAGTTCTCTTTTGAATGACATCGAACGACTATGAGTGGAAAAACCTTCCGAACTTTATAAAGCCAACGAAAGGCAGACCATTATTGGCCCGTTTTGTGAGCTCGACTACCGTTAAAAAAAACACACAGTTTCACGGCTGAGCTGAAATTGGCGACGAAAGATGTTTGTGCATTATCACCAAGTTAGCCGTTATGCACTTTACGTGTGTGTGTGTGTGTGTGTGTGTTGTACTCACAGCGTCCGCAACTTGGGCATGTGGTTGAAGCTGGACAGCGGGATGAGGGTGATGTTGTTGTTGTTGAGAGTGCTGCACACAGAAATAGAGAGAGCAAGTGCAAGAGAGGAAAAACAGATTCATTAGCAGAGTTCCGGGAAGCGTGCGCTGATGCACATCACAAATTTCATTCCAATCCACACCAACCCCAACGGACACAATACATACAAATACTCCTCACGGCATAGTGGCTGGTTTCTCCAAAGCGGCAATTTCAACACATTGTTGACTTGCTCGTAAAATTCGAACAACATTTCGATGGCCACAGATTACGCTAGCATTTTATTTTCATGTGTTTTTCAAAGATCACAATATGTTGGCTGGAAGTACATATGGAGCTCAAATTCTGCTAGAACATGTGATGACCAACCTCAACTAAATGGAACAGTACAATACAGACATTGGAATCGTAAATTTACCCACCAAAAAAAAATCGACTTTTGTAAAAAGACAAAATTGTTCTCGTAATATTACAACTTTAATCCGCTTTCTGGAAAAATAGATACAGTGGTACCTCTACTTACGAAATTAATTGGGTCTGGAAGAAATTTCTTAAGTAGAAAATTTTCTAAGTAGAGACGTGTTTTCCATGTAAATGCCCTAATCCGTTCCAAGCAAACCCAATATTCAGACATAAATGTTTTATAAAGGATAAAAATGCATGAAAACATGTAACACATATATGTTACAATTAGATTATTTCACAATAAATGAGAGATGTGCATAATGAAAAAAACTAAGAATAGAGTAAAGAATAAAAATGATGGTCGTTTATCTTTTAATTGCTGTCCTCATCGCTTTTTGCCCTCTTTGGTTCATTTTCTCTCTCAGAAGTGGTTTTTGCCTGGCGTTTTGTAAGAAACTGATTTGGTAACGTGGTGACTGTCGATACATACTCTTTGGCGAGATCAACCAAACACATCCCTTTTTCATACTTTTCTATTATCTCTTGCTTTGTTTGTATGGACCAAACGATTTTCTCCTTTTTTTCTTTTCCTTTCTAATTCACGTAAAACCATCGGAACACCTCATGGCCCGAGGGGCGAATGACGAGGACGCTGCATAGACATATCTATCACATATATATCTATCTACACACATAGACACATACGGTAGAGGTCCCTCTTAGCCAATGGGATGCCAGGAAGATGCTAGGTAATAGCCAATGGCAGAGCAGCTATGAGTATGCTGCGTTCAGGAAACTCTGGAGCTGAGAGTCGCAGCCAATGCTGTATTTTTACCTTTCGTATCCTGAAATTTCATTCGTAACAAGAGGCAATATTTTTCTGTTGATGCGTTTTGTAACTTGAAAATTTCATATGAAGAGACAGAAAGTAGAGGTACCGCTGTATTTTCTTGTAACGTTACAACTTCGATTTTAAAAATATATGACTTATCTAGAAAATAATATAACACTTATTTTATGCAAAATTATCTTATTAAAGAGGTAGTCAACCCCAAAAATGTTATGTTCTATGCGGTTTCACTAGTCTAAACTTGGCATTCTGATTAATATTGCATTCGTGGAATATGAGTTAAGCAGCAAAATCCACCTGTTTTTAGTCATCTCAGTCATCCCATTTTGTCATTTCTGTCGACTGAAAATGACATCACAGTTGCTCAGGGCTCAGGTAGCGACCAATCACGGCTCAGGTAGCGACCGATCACGGCTCACCTGTTTTCTGAAGCTAAGCCGCGATTGGTCGTTACCTGAGCCTTGAGCAACTGTGATGTCATTTTCAATCGACAGCAAGTGGCAAAATGGACGCCCCTTGAGACGGATAAAAACAGGTGGATTTTGCTGCTTAACTCATATTCCACAACCACAGAGAGAACATTTTTGGGTTGACTTTGGGTTGACTTCCCCTGTAACAATTTTCTTTAAAATTGACATGGATTTTATTTAAAGTATACTTGATCAAATGAACTTTTTTCTTGCCAGGATACAATGTGAATCTTGAAAATAGACTTTTTACCTATACGATATACAATTTTCTAGAAAAAAATAAACGTATTCTCAGAATATTACAACTTTAATCATGAAAATGACTTCTTATCTTGAAAACATACTTTTTTTTCTTGAAAAATATATTGTGACTTTTTTTTTTAAATATACAATTCTTGACATTTAAAATATTTTTCCTTTAGAAGTATGCATTTTTTTAAACCTAAATGTTCAAATTACCAAAAGATAAATCTTGAAAATGCAAGACTGTTTTATCTAAAAAAAAAAATAAAAATGTAAAAAAAAAACTATTTTCTGGAAAACATACAACTTTATTCTCATAATATTACGACTTCAATTGCAAACATTTATGTCATTTTATCTTGAAAATTTGCATTTTTTTCCCCCTTGAAACTATACCATTGTTTTTTACTTCAAACTATCCATTTTTCTTCAATAAAATGTAAAACTTGTAAGACTGCAACTTGTTTTCTGGAACTTATATAACTTTACTGTCATGATTAAGATCATAATCAGATGTAGACAATATGACTGTTTTTGAATATTTGTCAATACATGTAATCACTCGGGTTGGTCGAGTCCCCGTGTGTTCGTCATGGTTTTATGATGGAGATGAAGTGCTGCCTCCATGAGTGAAAATTATTTTGTTGTGTTTATGGGGCGCTTGGTTGTATTTCTAAACAAAATGTTATTGCATTGTTGAAAAAAAAAAAAACGGCATGGACCTATTTTGCAGCCATTTTTCTACTCTACTATTCATTTTATCCTTTTAGTTTGAGTCTCCATTTTCATTTGTGCACTAAAGCGGTTGACTCGAAGCAAAACATAATGGAGAAATATATGTGCAATTCTCTCCAACTTATTACATATATTCCCCTCGCTTTTATTTTATTCTTTCTTATCCTGTAACCCCAGCGTGTCGCTATAAATGCGAAGTCGACTGTCATCACATCCAAACTCGCACTGGCGGCTTCACAAACATTTATTGATTTTCATGCGTTTTCATGCCTGAATATAAAGTTAGACAACACGAGAAAGCAGAGGAAGTGATGCAAAGACATAAAGCTGCTCCTTCAAAGCAACTCAGCGGGGACCAAAAGGTTTTTTTTTTTTTTTTTTTTAACTTTTCCTTTTTTTTTTTCCCAAGGCACTGAAAGCTCCTTAAGACGGCCTTTTTTTACAAAACAACACTCACGGGATGGCCAAATGCATCCAAAAAGCACCTCATGTATACCTGTTCAAGAAAATTATGCTGCTGCAATACACTGTAGACAAAGATACTGCATGATGGCCATCACAACAACATAGCATCCAGAGTACTTAGATAAGTCTACTTCTTAAAAAAATAAATAAATAAATAAATCCAACAGTTATATCAATACATTATGAAACAAACTAGCGAAAGCCAGCATGAGACTTGGGAAAAATAATAGCGTAATAATGATCATGTAATAAATGTGCGTTAATTGTGTTAAAATTAATTTGAACAGTCATTGGGTAATAAATGTGTTCCTACTATGAAAATGTGTTACACCATATTCATAGTGAAATAAGTGTTTTGAAATATATATGAGGTTATACATGTGTTACAGCAATGTATGTTTAATAATCATATCTGCATTATTGTTACATGTTATTTGATACATAAATGGGTATTACATGGTCACTGTGTTAAAAAAAGCGCGACAACATGATTATTCCATGGCCTAGTGTAATAGTAATAGCGTAATAAATGTGTTATATAGTATGGTCACAATGTAATAAATGATTTGACAGAAATAGCAACTGCTATATTATATCTGTCTTGTGTTACGATATTGAATTACAAATGTAACAAATGTGTAATCACATGATAGTATGATACATTTGTTAAAAATTTGGTCTTATAAGATGGTCAGTGTAATAATTGTGTTTTTACAATGACATAATTAATGTTATATTTCTGATGAGTATGACCAGGCACTGTATAAGAAATGTTGAAGAAACGTGAGCTTTGTATGGTAAATGCATTTTTTATTAATTTGGTTATTCATGTGTTATGAGAACATTATAACATGTTTTGGAGTAATGAATGTCATACCTATTTACCATACTATAATTAAGTTTAACATACAATGGTCATAGTGTAATGTGCTTTCAACAATTTGACGGGAATCACGCAACGCATGTGTTATATTGAATCTCTGTAATAGGCAACAACATTGCACTTGCGCAATCATAGTCATTAATATAACATGGTATTTAATAATTGCAGTGTACAGGATTATTAGGTAATAAATGCGTTATAACATGATCGTTAGGTTAAAATTGCCTTGCTTGGTAGTTTCTAAACACAAATTCTTCACTGGTATGTCTGCTGATCTGTCTGGCTAACTATCTTTTGATAGACACTCACTTCACTGTGAATAAAGCTACTTCATAGTGTCATCTTGCATGACAAACACTGGCACAAGTACAAGGTTAAAAATACTGACCACAATTAGCGCATTCATTTCAAATGACTGAAAACAGCTAAAAGGTAGCAGGCAAACACACAAACACCCCATAGTGAGCGCTTGTTATGGTTTGTTTGAAGCTAATGTTGTCACAAGTGGTCCAAATGGACTCATTACGCGGGAGTTTCCGTGTTTACGCTAACACCCACTCATCCCCGAAATACACTGTGCTCCGCACTGTTGATCTTACTACTTCTCGTTCCCTTTAATTCCCCCGTCCTTCCGACTCACTTTCCACATTCTCCCGGCCGGCGTAGCCTCCGTGGCCTTGGTGGAGGGATTGAGTTTCACACTCGGTCACTTCCAAATACACACACACTGGTCGGCCCTGTCAGGGGTGATTCCAACCAGTCTATATAATTTAATTGTGGAATAACAATCATCGCCCCTACTACAATTTCCCTGTCAAGTTTCCTCCCACTCACTTTCTCCCGCCACCGCTACCCTTAAACATCACTGCCTTAATACAGTTGTGACTGGTCTGAATTCGTCAAAATAAACAGCAAGGATCATTTATACTTAAGTTTATCGACGGCCGGCACTTTAAATGCCTTCTATTCCGACTGGCTCAGGTATTGTTTGTGTTGTCGCAAAAAGCATTAAGTGAGAGTTGTACGTGCGGTTGGCGGAAAATACACAAAGATTTCTTGGTGGAAATGAAATGACTGTTGAATTGTTTGTGTTGATCCCGCTGAGGCGGGCTCATATTTTGTGTGCACGAGCACAATTGAACCGCTGTCTTTGTTTAAAAAAAAAAAAAAAAGAAAATCCTCAAATTTGAATATTTGTGTCATGTTGCAGTTTGCCCGCAAAATTCCAGGGTGCTAGCCAGCATCATTAGTATTAGGAAACTCGACACCAAAAGGCCTCTCATGCATCATAGATCTGATATTATTAAAACATATTGGTAGCCTAATAGAATATTTGCTGAAGACATATTTGAAAACCACACAATAAAAAAAAACTAAGGAAAGTCAGACTACAGATTACCATGACCTGGATGACTATCTACAAATAAAATAAAATTATATTATCACAGTAGGTTAGACATGACCCAGGTGATCACGCTGTTAGGCTAACAAGATGCATGAATTTTCTAATTGTTAATTGGCATGACAATTTGAATCATTTGCACCTTTTAATCAATTGCAAAAAGCAAACTGATTTTTTTTTTATTTAAGTTTGACTGAAGAATATTATTTAGTCTTGTAAAAGTTATTTATTCATAGATATATATATATATATATATTTTAAATATGTAAGGTTTGCAAGAAATTAATCAATTGCTTTAAAACAATCACCAATATAATTGTACTAGTATTGGATTGCGTTGTCATTTTGTTCCTCCTCCTCCATTGGACAGCGCACTAGTTGAGACTGAAAAACAGCGCCCCTGCTGTTTGCAGCTAATCAGTGCACTCCATTTTGCCTCTAAGGGAATTCATCAACTCCAATCACTTCCAAACAATGGAGAAATTCTTCGCAATCAATTAATTATAACCCACAACACAAAATGCTCTCAGGCTTTTGGGAAATAATAAATTCCAGTTATGTTCTGCTTATGTTGTATCAAGATTATAATCAGTTTCAGAATCTAGAAATTCACACAGATTTATGACTAGTCTGGACAAAAGGGCTGTGTATACATGTTTTTTTTGCCACGTGAGGTAGTTGACTATTTTTCTGGGGTATGCAAAAAGGAGACGATGCACTCATTAATATCACAGACACAACACACTTGACAGTGCTAAAATTGTACTGGAACGCATATTGAAAAATTTTAATGTCAATGATGACAAATTCCTTTCTTGAAAAGATGCATTTTGCCTTTACAGTAGTGCCTTGACTGACTTCATTTGTTTCATGACCATGCTCGTAATTAAAATCATCTTTCCCTCGTGAAATGAATGGAAATGTCATTATAGTCATCCATCCCATCCCCAACGACCCACAAAAAAACCCCAAAAAAAACAATAAAGATGAATGTATTTTAAAAAAAATAACGAAAAGAAAACTACATTATTGCACTTTATAAAAACATACAGTAATGACACAATTGAACAAAATGTGAAACAATTTTTGACAATTTTTGTTTCGCTTCAATGAACATTGCGCCACTCCTTCTGGTGTACGCATCTTGGCCACCTGGGGGCAGTATCATACAGACAAGCTTTGCATGTTATATCCCACCCCAACACACACACACACACATACATACAAAGGCACACGCTCCATCACGCGCATTTAGAATGCACTCGGGTGGCACCAGCAAAAGAAAACTTCTGATCAATCCCCGCAAAGTCTGTGAAACACAATCTGGCTCATGTCTGGAAACGGCTATCGAACAACGCAATCCCGCTGCAACGATGCCCTGTCAGCCCATGTGGCAACTCCCCGACATCTCCAGATGAACACTGAGGTCATTCTCATTTCAGAATACACATAAATCTTTTGTTTGTTTTTCGGATCCGGTAAGTTAAGAGAAAGAAAAAAAAAAAAATCTTCCCATTGTAACATTTATCTGTGATGTTTCTTTGTGCGCTATTGACATTTGATTTCATTTAAATTTCAGGCTCCACAAAGTCTGCCAATGAACAGCCAATGCGAGTGTGTGTGTGTGCGCCTGTGCAATAAAACAAGTGCGCGTGTATAATAAAGTGAATTTCCTATTAGTCTCTATCACGCTCAATCAGGCTCGTCAGACGCAGGTCGATACGCGCGGCGAGCGCCTGAATTAGAGGCCAACTACAACAACGTGACTTTATGATCGCACTGATGAGCAACATTGACTTCGCGTTCGATACGATCGTTCTCACTTCCGATCTTCAGCATTAGTTCTCATCTGTGAGCAGATGTTCCCGCAATATAACCCACGCAATAAACAACTTATATACTTTTGCAAAAGTGGTTAAGAGGTTTTACTGTATTTTAGATCAGTAGTGAAATGAAACGCTATTGCGTAAGGTAGCACCGAAGAGTGCAGTGTCTTGTTGGGTGCTGCAATGCAGTGGTGTGATATTGAGCAGCAGCGGTTTCATATTGTCGTGTGGCTTTTTTTTTTAAAGAACTTTTAACACACTTAAAATAACACAAACATATTAAAAAAAAGATATATAAGAGAGAGAAAGAGAAATGGATAAGACAAACATCATACAAACAGTGCTCCAATCACTCGATTATTGTGCCCAAAGATTAAATTAGTACATTAGAAAATGCGCTTACACCCGTTGTTCTCTGTAAGCATAAAAAGCAGGATGACAGAGGATAGAACGGTCAATAAATAGCATACTTCCTGTTTTTTCCTACGCTTCTTTCAAATTGTCAAGTGTCAAACTAAATAGCGTGTCGCCAACGGATGAATGTGACAGCGGCGACCAGAAATTTGAGCGGAGACTTGGCTTGAAAAGTGACGCACGAATGGCTTTCTACTTCAAATGTACGAAGCGATAATGTCATTCAGAACGTGCATCGAACACGCAAAGAAAGGCGTGTGCAATTTCATTTTTCGGCCGCAGGTGGCAGTAGCGTTTCCAAAATCAATTACATTAGATCAGATTAGAAACTCAAACTTAATAAAGTACCCCAAAATTACTCAGCCGATTAATCTGTGAACAGAACTTTATTCCGCCAAAAATTGGAATCATCATCAGCCTAAAAAAAAAAATCCATATCGGCCTCGCCCTAGTGTATAGTGCAATGCAGCATATGGTGTAATGTAGCGCTGTAGTTTAACACAGCATACAGCACAAAGCTTTGTTGTATTTTGAAGCCTATTTTGATATTCATGACAAGCTGGCTGAGGTCGCAAAGTTCAGGTTCCAGACCGTGTAAAACATCCATTTTTCAGTCTTTTACAAGTGACAAAAATATCAAAATAAAACTGACCCATTTATAATATATCATAACATAAAAGTTTAAACTGCGAGTCCGCAGCCATACGCTGAGCCGAAATCCAGCAGGAATTGATGTCCGTCAATGTTTTCCCACACAAGCGCTGAAAAGGCTCCAACTATCAAAAGAGCTTAAAGGGCTCTTTGAGTTTGATGAAGAGCTCTCAGCATCTTGGCCCGGGGCCTCATTAGAAGCTTGAAGATGAGGAGGATGATGAGGTGGGGAGACACACACTCACGCATGCACGCACACACACGCTCACACAACCACTTGACTGCTTTCATCACACATTGCTTTAGCCCCCTTTCACAGTCTGCTAATGTGTGTCACCATCTCCTCTCAGAAATTGAATGACGTGACGACCTAACCCCCCCCCCCCAACCCCACCCCGAGTGGACGGTGGGAATGTATCTCACTAAATATAAATATTAATGTTTGCTTTTTGTGCTTACACACACCGTTTGGGAGGAGGAAACAAAAAAAAAAAAAAAACAGATTTGGGCATTGGTGTCCATTTTTCTTGCTGAATCGGTCAATAAAACTGCTGATCTGGAAGGACGGGAGGGTTCACACACCTTTCAAAGTCTCATTTGGGGACTTTTCAAGCACACCGTTAACGACATTGAATTAGGAAAAAAATATAGTACACCAAATAAAAATGCTTATCACATTAATATAGGTAAAAATATGAAGAAACAGAAAAAGCATCTTAGTGTTTAGTTTAATGTTTTTGTATAACAATAGGCAATGAATATCAACTGAATCAGATAATATTGTACTCAACTCTGCAAAGTAAACATTTATACTATAATTACAATGGTCCATTTATTCATTAGCTATGATTTTTATTCTTCATACCACACATGAATTGTTTGTGCCTTTTATATACAGTAATTACACTGGTCAACAGCAAATTTCAATCAGAGACGGCTTTTTGTGTCCCTAAATGGATTTTTGACGACAATTTCAAAAATCTTTCCTTTTTTTGGTAGCCCATCAGGGTTTTGATATATTTTCTTTTTAAGTTTGCCCAATTAAAGCTTATGCAATATAGATCTTAACATGTGTTGTAATTTATAGTCATGGCGTTTCAGAAAAATGCATCTATGAATGTGATAACATTTTGTTTATTCATGCTCTTTTTTTTAGAACCTTTGAAAAGGTAAATAGAAAATAAATTACTTGATTCTGTCGAAAGAATACGGTAAGAAAAATGATTCTGTGGTACAGTGTGGTACTTGTACCACTGGTGGCTTCCTCTAGTCGTAGGTGAGAGAATAGAGAATCACCGAAAGGATTTTATTCAATTCCAGTTTCTATTCTATTTTTTTAAGGAGAAAAAAAAAAAAACACTACTATGCAACTGTATTTTAATGTTGGTCATTATGGTGGTGAGCTAAGGTTTTTTTTTTTTTTTGTTTTTTTGTTTTTTTTAGGTGGTACTTGGTGGTAAACATGACAACCACAGCACTGTATAAGTTTCACTCCTAGACAAGCACAAATAACATTTCCAAAACAATGTCAACTATTTTGTGTTCAAATTATGTAAATTATCAAAAATAATTCTCATTCACCATTCATCTCTTTTGACAAGGCAGTTGTTTGCACCATTGACATTTCAACAGACTTTAAGGACCTTTAGGTTGAGGAGTTAAGTGCTTCTCGTGGTTTAACGCTCACATCTGAACGTTCCCACGGGGCTTAATGTCTTCTTTACTGGTATTTTTTTTGAACCACTGCCATTTTGTTAAACGCACACCTAGCGTAGATGCATTCGCACATAATGTCTGCGCCGGTTTAATAAAGTGAAGTGATGGTCTGCACGCTGTCCCGCAATGGACTTCCACAAGGTTGCCATTGGAAACCACCCTGGGAAAGTGTTTGAAGGCTAAAAAGCACCGCAGGGGCCGAGATCATTAGCGGCCGATGTATTTACGGCCACATCTTCAGTTTTACCGCACTTTTAAGTTCACATCAGACGAGCGCAGAGTTGACTTAACGCTGTTTGGCAACTCGGTAAAACCGTATACGTGCAGGATTCGCTTAGGGGTTCTCTGAAAATATTGCAGCAAAAACATTGGTTGGAGTGCCACAAGGGCTAAAAAGAAGCGACTGTCATGAAAAGCAAATGAAAAGTTCTCGGAAGAAGGACTCAATTCTGAGTATGCGCCTGTTTGACGTGGGGCGCAAATGATAAGTTTGTGAGCGCGGCCGACTGACAAATGCTGCGGCTGGAAACCACACAGAGATTTGCTTCGTATTAGCTGACACGGAGGACACGGGGAGATGCTGGATGCTGGTCATTTTGCAATTCTGTGCGGTTTGGTACAAGGATGGAAGAAGGCAGGAGGGAGGGAGGCAAGGAAGGAAAGCACAAGGGTAGAGCTGCTAGAATGACTGCAGATGCATTCGATTGGATGGACGGACCATAGAAAGTAAAGAGGCAGGGCAGGGCAGTGAAACAATAAGACAGGAGAAAGGCAAGCAAGGAAGGAAGGAAGGATGGATCGAGAGAATGATGTGTGTGAGGGCAGAGAGAAGCAAGAAGTAAGGAAGGAAGGACAAAAGGAGGGAGGCAAGGAAGGAAAGCAGAAGGGTAGAGCTGCTACAATGACTGCAGATATTAGATTGGACGGATGGATGGACGGACGGACACTAGAAAGCAAAGAGGCAGGGAAGGGCAGTGAAACAATAAAAAAAGGCAAGCAAGGAAGGATGGATCAAGAGAATGAAGGATGTGTGAGGGGAGAGAGAAGCAAGAATGGTATAAGGAAGGAAGGATGAAAGGAAAGTAGCAAAAGGGAGGAACCGAAGATGGAATGTATGAAATGAGGGAGTATGGGAGGAAAGGAGGTAAGAAGCAACAAGGACAGAAGGGAGGAACAAAAGAAGACAAAGGGAGGAAAGGAGATTTTGAGGATTGAAAGGATAAGGTAGCGAGGGAGGGATAAAGACAGAGTGGGAAGAAACAAGTGAGAACCGAAGGTAGGAAAGTATAGTTTGAGGGAGAATGGAAGAAAAGGAGGTGCGCAGGAGGCACCCAGCAGTTTTAAAGGTGTTGTAAGGAAGGAAGAAAGATAGTGAAAGGTGATTTAGAGGTTGAAGGAAAAAGAAGAAAGGTACACATAAAAAAAAGAAAGGGAATAAAGAAATAGAAGGATGAATTGAGGTAATCAGGAGCAAGACAGGAAAAAAGAAAGAAAATCAAGGAAAAGGCGCAAGTAAGTCATGATGGCAGAGAAGGCAGAATTGAGGTACTGTATTTCGGAAGGAAAAGAAGGAAGAAAGGGAGGATGGAGGCAGGGAGTAAGGAATGAAGGAAGGATCGGGGATGGTGAGAGGTGAGTTAGGAAGGGAGGAAGAAATAAAAGGAAGAGTTTTGTGCGCACAGTCTTGTCACAAGGGGTGTCCCCGTTTCCAGAATAAACCAATCACATTCATGTTAAATGCGAATCAGTACATATGTGCCATGATTTAAAATGCCTCTGATTAACTCCAAATAAAGTTCTGGCTGTTCTAGTAGGCTTTCCCTGCCGTTTCGCTTTGCTTTCTGGAAGAAGCCAAAAGTCATCATTTCCTCCACTTTGACTGAAGTCAAAAGCTGAAGCAAAACAGCGCCGAAGCTGCCGTTCACTGACTTTAGCTGACAATCAACCCTTGCCCCCTCCAAATCCTCACAGCCTTAACCTTGACACTGACCTTGAACCCGCTGACTGGCACAAAAAGCAAAAACGGGGGGGCGGCCAAACCAAAATGAGTATACAGCAGAAATCTGCACCGCTCTGACCCGACAACAATCCCGCATTGTTCCACTGATACACTCGATCACAACGCCATCAATACAAGCGAAGTGAAGGGTCGATCGCGGTCTGGCTCTAAATATGTAAATATAGGCAGAAATGTTGGAGGCCCGTCAGAGGCACCAGACAACCACAAAATGCTCAAATCATTACTGCACGTATCGGTCGTTTTAGTGGTCCAGCACACGACTGCTCCTTCGTTTTCACGTCCGCCAGTCATTGTTTGGGCTTGACAAGCATCAAGCATCTGCGTGACTGCCGAGCCTTTCTACTGCATTTATGGAACGATTGTTTTTAACAGCAGCATATCAATCATGCTGTCGCCAAGTTGACGTCGTTAAATGGCCATCCATGCATCCATTTTCTATTGCTTCATTAGGGTTGGGGATGAGCTACAAATGGCAGCCCACGGGCTGCACACGATGAGTGAGTGGCCCTTTATAAATAAACTAATAAATATATGAAAACTTTTGGAGAAAAAAAACATTGATTAGGGCGTGGGGATTATAAACACAGTTTACTCTACTACAGTGGACCTCCGGCATGCTCACGTCTTGGCACCCGCTGACACACTTATTCACAGATTTTGTTTGCCCCAGGCATATCATTTTAAGCTCATTTTGCAACCTAACCCTTAAAGGGAAGTCAACCCAAATATTTTTTTTTCAAGAATATGTTCTATGCAAGCCCACTATTTGAAACAAGGCCTTCTGATAAATGTTGTGTTCTATGCAATCAGAGTTAATCCACCCCGTTTTTAGCCATCTCTGGTGGCGGCCATTTTGTCACTTCTGTCGACTGAAAATGACGTCACAACTGCTCAGGGCTCAGGTAACGACCAATCACGGCTGTCCTGTTTTCTGAAGCTGAGCCGTGATTGGTCGTTACCTGAGCCCTGAGCAGCATTTTCAGTCGACAGAAGTGACAAAATGGCCGCCCCCCGAGATGGCTAAAAACGGGTGGATTTTGCTGCTTAACTCATATTCCACAAACGCAATATCAAACAGAATGCCGTGTTTCGACTAGTGCGCCTGCTGGGAACATTCGACAAAAAATGCGTTTGAGTTCATTTACACTTTAAAGGACTCTCTGTTATCCGACAAGTTATCTTAGCTCCTCGCCAACATACAAAGATCTCAGTGCCTCAGTTGAGATGTATCACTTCAACAATATTTCCTCGACATTTAAGAAACCGCCATATCCCCTGCTAATTTGGCAGGTCATGGCCAATTTACAAATGAAAGGTGGCTAATTGGCTAATTGTAGCCAGAAGAGTTGTCAAATATCACACAGATTTGTACTTCAGTAGTTGTTGTAAAAGAAAAAAAAAAAAAAACCTCTCGGCATTCTAGTGTTAAGAGTACAAAAGTATTCAAATGGAACTGAAAGATCGGTTCCAAAATGTGAAGATGCGAATAGAAACTGGAACTAGGCAGGGGGTTACTGTAATTGCATTTCTTTAATATGTTATTTAATTTAGCCTCCTCCTGTGCGATGCTGCCGATATTCATCAGTCACTAAATGTGGCACTGGTATTGCATGAACAGCTGTGCACTCGGAAGCCGCAACAACTTTCGGGAGTCATTGTGCGTTAGTGTGTGCATATGTAATGATTTCCCTGCTTTAACGTCATTAAAGCATAATGCTCATCAGCACATTCGCATACCAACTCTTCATTCTAATGGCCCATTTTAGTACCATTACTAGATGGTTAGATTATTTTAGTAGGCATCTGTTCCTCCAGTCATGTTACCTCCTTGCAGGGATGACTTCACAGGTCGGGTTTAAAATAGAGACCGAACATGTACTACAATTGTATTAAATATTAACCAGGTCATGCAGGAAAATGTACCAAAACTAGTCACCCACTGACTGTCAAATACTATTGAATACTAACATGTTACTGGAGGGACTATTAAAAGATGTTTGGATTTTTTATTTTCATTTTTTTTTTTCTTTTAAATCAATAAAGTTTACATGGGTCAATAAAATGTATATTCTGGCGATTAGCGTGGGTTTTATTAGGTGGCAAAAACGTGCATTAAATTACACTGCACTAATAAACTAACCACCAGAGGGTGCTGGAACTGGAAAAGGAAACACCTAGGGCTTGTAAACAGATTTGCTGCTATTAATATTGTGACATGACGACAACGATATTGTGGCAATTTTAATATCGCAATATTGCCAATATTGTGACATCCCTATAAATCACAAAATCCGAACGAAAAATTATTTTCCATATTTTTTCATGATGTCTTGATTCAACCCACCTGCTGGTTAATTTTTCTCTTTTCTAAAGTAAACAAAGACAAATAATAGAAAATAATGTAACATTAGAAACTATTGATAAAACATGTATATTTTTCCCCCTACATGATATTAAATATAATGAACCGGCAGTGACATGATATTAAATATAATGAACCGGCAGTGACACTATCGGCTAAAAGGGAAACAGAAACATCCATCTAGCCATTACCATTTCATTCTTTGTAAATATACATGAATTCCCATTATATTTCATGTCATGTACGCATTTATATACATCTTATTTTAACCTCAAATGCATACATTTACTACCGTAATTAGCAGAAAAGCGCCAATAAAGCTCACAATACCCTAACCCACTCATATTTGGAGGCTCTTTTAAATAAAACATGAATATTGTCCAGTCCGGTGGAAAGGTGAGCGAAAAGCTGCACAACAACAACAGAGGATGCTCTAAAAACGACAAGATAATGATTTAGTTAATAGGGCATAAAATAGTCGCACGCGTGTATGCACGCGTATGCGTTTGGGTGACAAGCTGACTGAAAGTCACCTTGCACATTGCGCCGAGCAACTCTCTGCTTATGAATTATGACAGTTGCTGCTTGGCTAAAGCTACTCTGCTAAGCGCGCTCACACACACAGTTGTACATCATTTCTCTGGCGCTTGTGGAGGAAAGTGATCATAAATTATGCAGCCGCGGCTCTTTCCCTTTTTAGGCTCGGCGGAGTCTTTGAGAGGCTTCCTAAATGCGTGCGTGCTTGTGCTACTTTGGCCAAACGTCATGTCGCGACTTCCTCCATCCATCAACGTGTCACGCCACTGGTGCTTGTCGAACTCTGTCACCAGTTGAAGTTTGGGGGGTGGGGGGCAAAAACAGTCATGTCGAATGACCTCGAGCAGGCCCCATTTAAAATGAGATTACCACGAGACCCCTTGCCGTCACATGTGATGTGATTTTGGCATCATACCGAGAGCCATTGCCAATTTGGTCACCTTGGCATGGAGCGACATGAATAAATACAAGGTACATGTCATATCAAGTGGAAGAACAAGGGCATTAAGTCCACACTGGAAAGATATTAAAAATTAGAAATAAAATTCTAAAATATTTTTGGGACATTGTGAAAAATCGAATGTTACAGCAATAAAATAAAACACTATTGACAAAAAAGATCAAAAATGGACCAGGTGGAAACATTTTTAACATTCCTACTTGATATTCTAAAATCACAATTTTATTCCACAAGTTATCTTGTTTTGTTTTTAAAAGACAATTAATTCATATTTTACATTCATTCATATTCATATCTTGAAAATGTTAAGTTCATTTTTTATTTTAGTTTATTCTTTATTTTTTTGCTATTATGATTTTACCCTTGGAAAATTATGACTTTATACTCAGAAAATATTTTTATTTTAGTTTTAATTTTATTGATTAAAAATTGTTACCTCACAGTTCTAAAACTCCAAATTTATTCTCGTTCTAACTCAAAATTATGAAGGTATTTGCCAAAATTTACTATGTTGTAGAAAAATACTTTTTCAAATTTTTCTAATACATTTAAAAAATATATTTTTCCTAATAAAATTAACTTAATTTTTTCTGCCTCTAGATTATCTTGAAAAATTATAAATTTATACTTTTTTTTGTCATACGTTTCTGACTATTTGGTCAAAATTAAGACTACTACTTTCATAATATTTTGACTTCTTTCAATAAGCTTAGTTAAGAACCATGTATTCGCAAAACTACCATTAATAATCCAGTGTGACAATTTACATATTTGATGAATGGTGGAGCATTAAAAAAAAAAAAATACAACAAACATGTTCCCATTACCCTTCATTTCTGAGCCCTCTTATTGATGAATGGCCGCCCGTGATACATTTCGACCACCTGCTTTCATCTGAGAACATTTACACGCAAATTAAAGACACTTCTGAAAAATGAAAGACTATTTATACTGAAAAAAAGATCAGCTCTCATTAATCTTTGTTGTCATCGGCATGAGAGGAAAAAATGGAAAAAGAAGTTGAAAGATCAATGAAGGGAAAAAGCCATCTAATCCAACTGCTTAAGACATTTGAATAATGATTAATTAATCAGTTTCATATTAGGACGACGAGGCGCTCTCCACTGCTCATTAGCCACACACACTGTGTCTATTTGAGTGTGTGCACGCATGTATTAAAACACTCCACGTCTCATGTGTGCCAGGGGCCTCATTGGCATGCGCCGCGCCGGCCCACCGAGCGCGAGCTGTCCAGCATCGCGTCGGACTCATTAGCGCGCTCGTTAGTCCGGTTATGTTAAATCGAAATTACCATTCATCATCACACGAGGAGCCATCACTTACGGGCCGCACTAACTGGATTAACCCAAGACAAGACAGAATCACAAATCGCACGTTAGCGGGCAGCTAACGTCTGTAAGCATAGATTGCTGTACGATCGATTGGTGGATATTAGCAACGATTGCTTGCCCTTGTGTTTTTTTTTACTCCCCCAACCCCCTAAAAACTTATTGGAATAGTTGGGAATATACTACTTTTCCCACTTCCCTTCAACCCGACACATAAGATGTACAATAAATATTTTTACGTATAAAAAGTATTTAGAAGATAAATATAGTAATGCTGTCAATCAATAATTTTTTAAAAACTCATTTACAAAATATTCCAGAATTGATCACGATTAATCGTATTTTAAAAAACTTTTTAACTAATATTTTGTTTTACAAAACTTGGAAAAAAGATATTTACTTGAGTAAAATCTTGGAATTAATGTGGGAAAAAGTATACTGTATTCCAATTCTTTGATTTTTGAACACAATTCTTTTCCTGCAAAATACAACTGTTGAATGAGAAACCAAAGATGTGCAACTAATATGGTATTTGAATTTTTGCAATGTGCGCAAATTATTTTGGATTTCTCCAATCAGCTGTCAACCAACATTAACAAACAAGTAAAACTACATAAAAGTCCATCTTTGAGACAGTGACTCTCCTCTTAAGTTTGGCTGCAAAGTGAGAAGAGGTCAGCTGCCACAAGAAGTAAATAAATCAGTTATTTTTTGAATGATTTTTAAAATTAATTTGATATCTATAGCTATATCTATCTATCTATCTATCTATCTATCTATCTATCTATCTATCTATCTATCTATCTATATACACACACACACACACCTGGTTGCTTTTTTTCCCCCTAAATTGCAGCTTTGTAAATTGCATTCTACTACATTGCCATGTCAATTTGAACATGATTATTTGTTTAGCCCTAAAACATAGCCTGGCAAATCAGTTGGGGATCCTTGGAGCGTTTTGTGTTTAAGCTTGAACACAATACAAGAAATGCTTCATCGTGGTGTGCGTGTAAACGCTTATTTCCACCATGTTGGCATGCTCAGGGGGCGCGATGGAGCGTGAAATGACAGCAACACATGGAAAGACAAACAGGCCCGCATCAAACACTTCCATCTGCGTGCGCTGACGCAACTACAAAAAGAGCAACAAGTCCAACTAACACAAGGTGCCAAATATTGTTTTCAGTGCATGACTATACCACAAATAGAGTCCAGAGAATTTATGTATTCAACCACAGATGGTCTGAGGAATCTATTCAAATTTGGGGGATTAGATTCCACAGGCATACTGCTATATTATAATCTTTCGAGTGAAACACTTTATGTTTATTTTTAGCTATCTTAAAAAACAAAACAAAATACAAGCTGTTTAATGTCACCACCAGTTGAGGTTTACTGTCAAACGTAACATAAGACACAGAGAATTACAACTTGTGTATTTAAAATAATCACATAGCTTTGCCTTGAAGTCACTTTAGCTTGATGCTAAAAAACAATGCAAAACGTCATAGAGGGGCTAACGAATAGCATCTGTGTTATAATGCTTTAAGCAATGGCTATTTGAACACTGTCACTATTCTTTCTTAAAAAATGAATAAAATAAAGACCAAGATTATGGCGGTTTATTGATTCTATTGTTAAAAAGGTTTTGGTGGGTCCCTCTGGATCATATTTTATATATTATAAAGGGCTATTTTGTTAAAAAACATTTCCCTTATTTTTAATGGCCAAAGACCAGTATTTACTGTTTCACATTAAATAAACTGTGGAATAGCTAAACAATGTTGGCTTTCTGGATTTTGTACATATTAGTGGCAAATGAGAATGTTTAGGGTACTTGTAGCATTGGGCCTGTTTTCTTGAGTGCTTAGTTAGATTTTCTGCATATTGCCCTAATTTCCAATTTTATTTTATTCTTACTGCACAATATTTTGATCTTTACTATCTAATCCTATTTTTACCAGCCCAGCAAAATTACAATTTTTGTTTAATGTTCTCCATGATAAATCATTCTGATCACAAACCACAAAATGGAGCCCAACTGGCATCTTGTAATTATTACACATTTTAGCCAAACCACTTCATCGTCCCTGGCAGCTTTTTGCCGATATGGACGCTAACAACCCGACGATTAATTCCACAAACTGACTTGGCCGCCCACAAATTGGCGCCGTTTAATCATCGGGCGGCCGACCAAAAGTCATCGCCACATGCAAATTTCCTCTTTTAATTTTTCACTCTGGCAGCATCCGAGTCGATCTTCATCACCAAAGCCACTGTGCGGATATGAACACCCAGGAAAATATGACCCCCCCCCCGCCGCTTGGGTCAAACTCACTAATCACATCTCAATTCACCAGCGTGAATTCATTGTGAGGCCACTGTTTGAAATGTGCTGAAGTGTTGATTGAAAGGGAAACACATTTGAAAAACAATTCAAAAACAGTAATAACCTGAGGAATGAATAATGATGTTATAAACTAATTATAAACAGTGTCAGCCCACTTTTTGACAAACTACAGTTGCGCTTAGGAGTATGTGTGTTCTAATTCCTACTGTAACAATTATTTCATAATGGGTTAAAGTGGAAGTCAACTCAAACATTTTTTTTCCAAGAGTAAAATGTTCTCTGCAGCCTCACCTGTCATCTGAAGCTAAGCCATGGTTGGTCATTACCTGAGCACTGAGCAACTGTGATGTCATTTTCAGTCAGCAGAAGTGCCAAAATGGCCGCCCCTGAGATGGCTAAAATGGGTGGATTTTGGTGTTTAACTCATATTCCACAAACGCAATATTAATCAGAATGCCTTGTTTTAACTAGTGGGCCCGCATAGAACATATTCTTGAAAAAATAAAAATAAAAAAATAAGGTTTGGGTTGGGTTCTAGTTTCTAACTAGAAATGGGGTTAATTGTGGGCTCATTATTTGGCAAACAGGACATCACTCAGGCTGCTGTTATTTAGGATGTGGATGCTTTTTCCATTTTTAGTTTAGAAGATTTTAAGTATGAAAGTTATCTACAGGGATGCCCTTATTATGAAGTGGTACCATGTAAACTCCCAATTTGGCCAGCAGGGAGTAAAACAATCGGTGATGATAATGATGATTTAGAGCAGTTTTAAATATTAGAAATGGCTAATTAAGGACCATTTTTCAAAATCCTGTACAAAAATTGAACATGGTTTCCATGTATAAAGTGGCACCATGTTTGGTCACTATTTGGCAAGCAAGAAGTCATTCTGACCGCTCTTTTTAAAACAACCATATTTTGTAGTAGTTTTTAATCATTAAAAGAAAAGATTAATAACCGTTTTTAAAAACTATGAAAATCGAACATAGGCACCCTGTATAATGCGGGACCATCTATGCTCACTATTTGGCAAGGAGAGGTCATTCTAGCCATCGATATCGTATGAAAATGATAATAGTGTTTACAAATAAAAAAAAACAAAAAAACGTATTAAACATTTTTAAAATTAAAATGATTAAAATTGTGTAGATTTGCATTTCCAAACTTTTGCGCCCTACAATTTTTGGGGGACTTTTACCAACATATCCAATAATAAATTCCATAATATGAATAAAAAGTATTTATGACACTCAGATCATAGAAGAGCTCTGCTTCCATTTATCAATAAAGTTTGACATCTCCCTTAATCCGCATGTCTCTTCCTCCTTCTCACATGCTGCTTTGATGAAAGCAGTGCGCTTCTAAAAGCAAGCTTATTGTTTATTTAGCCTCCGAATGCTGTTACACTAGATTTTTTTTCCCCCCGCACATTTTTGGGGAAAAAGGGTGGAGTTGGAAAAAGGGAGCAGATGGATGGAAAAGGTAGGCAACAGTGTGGCTAAAGCAGCCAGTTGTTGCAGTCGATGTGTAATATACGCGATCAATTTGATCAAATGACAGAAAGACGCAACAAAAGTCAATTTGTCAACGAAAACGCAAGAAGAAAAGACGTTGGAAGAAGAAAGAGTGCGAGCAGGATCAAAAGAGGACATGGAGCAAGCCGTTGGACGTTAACGGGTATCAAAAAGAAAAGACAAAACGAAAGCGTGGAGAGAAGAGGCGGAGGATCACAGGGAGGGAGGAGGCAGGCCCGCATTCATTATTAATGGAACAAATGTCTGACTGACTGACTCAATTTGGGGCTTGGCTGTTTCCACACCAGCGAGGTGTCACATTGACTTACAGTGACGATGGCGAGGAGAGAGATGAGAGCCTTACCTCAATCTTATTTGTGCTTTGCAATCTAATTATTAATTACTTTCGTAACACTTTCGAACACATAACGACTGTGAAATCTCGCTTGCCAAATAGTGAGCCCAGAGTTAGTCTTTTTAATGGTCTCATCGGACAAACATTTGTGCTTAGGGGTCACATTTGATTTTTAAAACAGGCAGATGGGCCGGGTCATGTGTATGAAGTTTTAAAAAATAAATTGCTTTGCTCTATTGTGACAAGTGACTCTCGGCACAACAAGACCGACCTTGTTTGAAATATTCTTAAATAAAGCCATTTACTACCAGTCCTGATTAAGTTTACTGTCAGACTGAATATAAAACAAAGGCGTCGTGTATATGAAACAACCACATAGCCTCCACTAGCTTAATGCTTAATGTTCCAGAGGCACACACTAACAGGTATCTGAACCCAAACAGGCAGCAACTCATGTAGATAGACAATACCACAGCATCCAGTTATAGTCTTTATCCTCTGTGAAGAACGACTAATATTACTGCCGTACTGAACAGCCAAGAGAGGAGCTTAGTCTCCAGTACATATCCTTGTTTCGTCTTACACTGCCCCCAGGTGGTCAAGGAGTGAACACCAGAATGAGCAGCACAATTGAAGGAGAAAGTGTGGGAAAAAGTTCATTTTTTGAGCTTATTTAATTCATGTCATCAATGTATGTTTTTCACATGGTATGGTTTTTGCTATTTTGGAATAAGCGCAAGGCGATGGATGGATGATGACATGTTTCAAGGGGGCGCCTATTACTTGGCGGTTTTTGGCTATTCACGGCAGGGCTCCATCTCAAGCCCCTATGAATATTGGTGCCATTACTGTACTCCTATTCTAAAAGAAGTCACAAGTGGAATATTACAATGTAATAGTGAAATTGCATGACCTCACATCATTTTGTACTATGGTCACACATTCAACCACTTGGGACAGGACAGATGGGCGCGCGCGTGTGTGCGCGCGCGCGCACCTGGCTTTATTAAAACGTCACACCGGGGTGAATAAATTGTGTGTCCCGTCCCGCCTTCTGCTGCGTATTTACAGTGTATCGTAAATCCCGGCGCCAGGCCTCTTATGAATTGCTAATGTCCCGCATCAAGCAAAGTCTCTCCTCCGAGATCAGAAGTCAGCGACTGAAAAGATGGTCGCTACACGAATTCTTCTCAAAAGCATCCTGGCTCTGTTTGCGACCGGCTCTCGCACGACCAAGGAGCGAACCGTTTCCACTGGAAGCCTCGACTCTTTAATCATTCATGTGAGCACATTAGGCAGACTCACACTGCACCATCAACGCCACGGCGACGCGAGACGGATGGCAACGATTAACGACGCATCACAGAGTGGAGTCATATCACAATCGCATAAAATGACTAGAAAACATATTTTTTTTGTTTGAAATTATAAAATGCCCTATTAAAAAAAAAAAAAAAAAAAAAAAAAAAATTAAGTGAGATGTGACAGTGTGGTACAAATACCACTAATGGCACGAGAGCTCTCTCTAGTGGTATGTGAAAGTATCACTGATAGATTTTTACTTGTTCAGTTCAGTTGTATTTAACTTCTAAGTAGAGTTGCATTCCATCTTTATTAACTGTTTGTTTTGCAACATTTAAGTAAAATTAGTTTATTTCATGTGCAATAGATTGATTTTGAGAACAGATTTATTTTTTTCTTTTTCTATATTTAAGAGCAGTGTTATGATCAAACTGTCCATACTAGCACAGTGGCTAACAATGACATTTGCAGGTCTACTTTGGAGAAAAAAAAAATCCAAGATAACCAATAATTTTTTGAGGTAAAAAGTTACTAAGTTATTAAGGCAGACTTATCGCGCTGATTTTTCTGTTCAACAGATCCATTTTTTTTTTTGCACTAAAATACATTTAAAGTGTGTTCAACATGTTTAAGTATATTTAAAGAATGTGGTTGGAAAATGCGTAGGATTTTTTACACAATTGCATCATTTTGATGATTTTAATATTATTTACCATTTACAATATTTAATTATAAAAATGCACATACTTTTTTCAATTTTCATTAAACATGCAATTTGCTCCAAAACACACTATTTCCATGCTAAATGTCTAATTTATAATTTAGTGGTTTAAAATCTAATGTGTTGCACACTGTGAAATGCTTTTTTTCAAGGTTATCACATTCTGTTAGCACTTAGCATCTATTAGCTTGACTTGTCTGAATGTCTATCACCAAACATTATTAGCCTGATTGGCATTTCATTTTCCCTTTAGCTTTGCGTGTCAACCTTAATTTCACTCCACGACCGTAGGCTGAGCCCAGGAACTTGAGTACGAGTTCTTCCTATTTGTTACTTTAATGAAGTACACCATCGTCTCAGATCGGCTGAGGGCAGTCAGATTTCACTTCACATTTCACACACCAGTCAGATAAGCTTACTTCAAGACGCAATTTTTATCCGAGTGGAGACTTGAGGGCTAGCTCGTCAAAAAAAAGGACCGTGGGGTTTTACGCTTTAGCGACAAGGTCAGCTAATCTGAATGTGTATTTCTATCCGTGTCCTCAGACGTTTCAATGAGACTGCGAACTAAAAGTCAATGAACACCTAGCCTAAATATATGTATATTCTTTTATAATTGTACGTATTAACAGTTTCAACAGTAAATATACCACAGACAAAAGTCGCAAATACAATTTCTAACTCAACATACATTACCCTTAAAAATAAATGTCTCATAGATTAAAAATAGCAATTATAAAGCAAAAACGAGACAGCTGTTTGTTTAATAGTGAAAACATGCAAACTCTCATAACTTCCACTAACTACCCAGGCTAAACTTAGCTCCTCCCCTACATGTAAAAATCTTAGGACAGTCAAGATTCATCACTCCCACATACTTGCTTGACACCAATTACTATTTTCCTATTAGTGGCTTACTATTGAGCTTTGCCGTCATTTCAATTTGCAATTGGAAAGCGCCTGCTTTTGCCAATGAAAAGAAGTCAAACCAATTATTTTTTAACTTGAATTAATTATTAACTAAAGTGCATTATTTCCCATTAGTGGGTTTGACCGTCTCCCTACCAACCACTACAATTCAAACATGTATTCAGAGTGGCCAAATTGGAATTTGTATTTTTTTTATTTTATTTTTTCCCCTCCCACTCACGTCTTGACATCCTCTCCTCCTCTGCATCCTCTCCTACTAATTTACAAGTTTTATCAGCAGCGCACTGGCACTCCAACTTTTCCTCGTACGCGGCAACACACTGCCAACAATGCCTGCAGACAAATGAGCCAACACTTGTGCAACACAGACACACACAAAAAAAAAAAAACCCTCTTAATATGTCACCAGGAACATAAAAATGCAACAATATAAAAAATTGGAGCATAATCCACAGCACCTTGGGCACCTAATCAGCACATTTTTATTGGTAGCAGCATGCAGGAATATTCAAGCGTGTGCGTGTGTGCGTTTGTGTCAGGATCAAGAACACTCCTTTACAACACCTTTAAAAGCACATTTTGTAAGAAAGACACTTCGACATGCCACATTTTTCAGATGATTCACTTCGACTTATTAAAGTGAAGAAGATGATAAAAATGAAGACAGGATGAAGGATGAGACTTGTTAGATGAAGGATGGAGGAGGAGGAAGATTTTTTTTCTCCACTTACAGAATCTCCAGATCGCGCAGTGCTCGGAAAGCCCCATCTTCAATGCAGCTGATGTGGTTGCTGTCCAGTTGCCTGCGCACACACACACACACACACAAACACACACAACACACACACGAGAGTCAAGGTCCGCTCAGCTGAGGTGGGGAGGAGGGACTACCAAAAAAAAAAAGGCGTGAATGAGTGTGTGAGGAGGAGGAGGAGGAGGCGGCGGGGAGGTGATACCTCAGTAGTGAGCTCAAAGTAGAAGACCCTACACACACACGCGCCCTCACGCGCACACACACACACACACACACACACACAGCGGAGGGGATGGCCGCTCTCACCTCAGCGCCGTGATGTGAGCCGCCCCGAGGAGGAGGAGGAGAGGAAAAAGGAGAGCCAGCGAGGAGGAATAGAAGTGGCCAAACGGCCGACGTGGCGGCAGCCTATCACCTGCTGCCTCGCTCGCCCGCCAGATGGGGGAGAGAGAGAGGGGCAGAGCGAGGTAGACGCCCATAGGGAGAAAGAGAGAGTGGGGAGGAAGTGCCCACCCTTCTTGTCTCTTCTGTAAATATTAATTGCATTTTCCTCCGCCTCCTCCTCCTCCTGCTGCCAATGTCATCTTTTATTCTTTCTTTCCTGTGTGTAGTGAAAGAGGGAGTAATTTCATTACATTAGGCCGGCCAATCCATTAAGGGCCTTTTACCGGCTCTGTCACTGAAACAATTTCATTAAAAGCAAAGCCGCCGTAAATCAACCGGCAGTCACGACTTCCTTCCTCCCAAAAACACAGCCAGTCCACGCCTCATTGGCTCAACTCCCACATGGCGACCCCCACCTCCCTGCTCCCCCTCCTCCAACAACGCCATCTTCATCCCCCCCCTTGTGCCCACTGTCATCCATCCGTGGCTTTTATTTTAATTTGATCTTGGTAGACGCCATCAGTCCAGACCGCCACTTTCCTTACTTACACATCCACCGCTCCAGTAGTGAACCAGACAACCTCACAAATCCTTCCATCCATCCTTTCATTCAGCCGGAGGTGGCAAAATTACTCACAGTGTACACTTAAGTATCGATACTTGTGAAAATCTGGTAAAAGTAGAACTGATCCAATGTGTGTAAGTATAAAAAGAAAAGAAAAAACACTGAATGTACTTAAAAGACCCTGTAAAGCCAATTCAGCGATTTGTTTCTAAATACATTACTCGCTCGTCACTATACACGGGGAATAGGGTCTGACCCCAAATTTTTCAAAAAACCTTTTTTTCAGGGTTGAAAATGCAAGTCTACAGGTGTGGTGGCTTAAGAGCGACTTGTCGTCCATGAGTGTGCGCAAGTCACAGAGAGAAGGTGGGGAAAAAGTAAAAAAATAAATAAAAAGAAAGTCAGACTGAGAGCCAGTGTGTCAAACAGGGCTTCTTGCTGACGAAGCTGCTCTAGAACACCTCATTGTCACGGCCTGGAAAATTCCCTTGATGACTCGGTGTGATATGGTTCAGTTACTGGAGGCTTAAAGCAAATACCGTTTCAGGCGGAAGGACTCCTTTTACCTCCAAAATCATCACTTTTCAGCAGTCCCCAAAAACGGCATGTGTTTTAAGGGAGCAAGCTATTTTTACTACTTCACATTGGTCAACAATTCTGTAAATAACACCTATAAATGTGGATTAGCTAATAGTATAGATTTGTGACAACATATGTTTCGCCCTGGCACGAGTGAGATATTTAGAGGTATGTGTAGGCATAAAAAAAAGTTTGAGGTCATTGCAATTGTGTTTTAATGCACATTTGAGTGGGTCATGATTTCAGTGATTCTTAATGTACAAAAGTTTGAAGTATGATTGTTTTTTTTTTACTGTCAATTACATATACAACTTGTAAAAAGACATAAAACTTGTTTTACTAATCTGGGACAAAGACAATAAGAAAACAACATCACATATGTTGCAAGTTTTTCAGACGAGAGCTAGCTTGTGCTAGCTAGTGCTAAAATGGTGAATTAGCTAACTAACAACTGAAAAACAAAAATGACCAGTACTTGTAACTCAGATTAGAACCTATCCCCTTAGTTCCTCCATGTCACTCCTGTCCCTGTTGTTAAGAATAAGAATAAGAATAAGAATGCCTTTATTGATCCCACAGTGGGGAAATTTTTCTTTTTCTGCTTTACAAGGCCCTAAGATCTCAATCAATGAAAAAAAAAAAAAAAAGAAAATGCAAATTTACTGTCTTTGTGAAACAACGTTTCCACATAAATTGTAGAAAAATTAAGCAGCCTATTTTGATAAAGTAGGGAGTAGAAAAGTCAAGACCACTTTTCAAATGCAGGGAGTCAAGTGTAAAAAGTTGTTAGAAAAATAGAAATGTAAAGTAAAAACACCTGACAAATCGGCTTAAGTTTATTCATTCATTCATTCATTATCCATACCGCTTATCCTCACAAGGGTCGCGGGCGTGCTGGAGCCTATCCCAGCTGTCTTTGGGCAGTAGGCGGGGGACACCCTGAATTGGTTGCCAGCCAATCACAGGGCACACAGAGACAAACATCCGCACTCACAATCACACCTAGGGGCAATTTAGACAGTCCAATCAACTTACCATGCATGTTTTTGGAATGTGGGAGGAAACCGGAGTACCCGGAGGAAACCCACGCAGGCACGGGGAGAACATGCAAACTCCACACAGGGAGGCCGGAGCCGGGATCGAACCCACGACCTCTGAACTGTGAGGCGGACGCGCTAACCAGTCGACCACCGTGCCGCCCGGCTTAAGTTTAGTGATACATTATTTGCCCTTTGTTACTTCCCACTGCATTCAGCCTAATCTTCCTATTCGAACTGAAGTTGCTTACATGGAGCAAACGGATGGACTCAACTATTCAAAATACTCCAAATCTAATCACTTGCATCCATTCACTTTTGCTTTTCATGTTTGTTTCCAAGCATCCGTCCTTCCTTTTGTCCATTCTTCACCTTCCCCTCCCCTTGACCTCATACTCAATGGACAACGTGTGCCACTAAGGCAGCCCTCGCAGTGGGGGTGTGCCCCGTTATGTCTCCTTAGAGGGCATCCTTAGAGCCATGTCGCCACGACGACAGGTGGACATTTTTTTCCCCCCCACAAAAGATGGAGGAAATTTTTCTTACTACTAAAAGATGTCATTTGTGGATTTTTTAAAGATTTGTCTTCTTTCAGTGTTATCTCAGTACATAAGATTGATGATTTATTTTTTGTTTGTTATTTTTTCATTCAAGGGTAAATTATATCAGCGTTTTCTAACCTTTATTGAGCCAAGGCACATCATTCACATTAGCAGTACACCATAAAAAACAGGCATATACAGAAATACTCTTGTCTTTTGCCGTCTAGCGGAGGAGCATTTCATTGTTTGCTTGACACTATACCTGGCATATATAGATGAGCAACTGTACATTTCATGAAGTAAATAAGTATTTGACCAATTAATTAAATAAAATGTGATATTTTCCACCAGCCCACCTGATTATCTCATGGCACCAGCAGTTGGGAATCACATTTTTGTTGTAATGTAAGGTATTATAATAAGTTGTCCCATTAGACTTTTGCTAGATTGTGTTTTTTACTGTGCCTTTTTCCGAAAATTACTTTCTTCAGGTTTCTAATCGGCTAAAATTGTCCTTGGGCTAAGCCAGTGCTTTTCAAATAGTGGGGTGGGCCCACCAGGGGGGGTGCTGTGCGATGCTGAGGGGGGCGCGCGCGTGACCCTGGGGAAAATGCTTTTTTTCTGCCGTACTGCACTAAATCTAAATTCTAAATTCTTAATAAGGTTAATCTTGTAAATTGAACTATATCCATTTTTGTTTTCTGTATGTTAACAAGGATACGATGTTATGCAGAGGTGCACCTATAACTATTTTATAGACAAATGCTGTTATTTATAGTTGCGGCGGAGAGTGGGTGGTGGGTTGGGGGGCGCGAATGTTTTTTTTTTTTTTTTTTTTTCCCTCCTTTCTGGGGGGGCATAACAGAAAGTAATTGAGAAGCACTGGGCAAAGGCATGACACCCAGCAAATGCATTTTTCACATAATATATTCTTTAGAAGGTTAGTTTATATTTTTAAATGTCAATGGTGTGGACTAATTTTGAAATTACACACAAAAAAAAAAAAAAAAAAACTTTTTTGTCTGTTTCTTCACGTATTGTCCAAAGAAAAAACACTTTTTTTTTTTTTTAAGATTTGACATGCTTTACCCTATCTGTGACAAAAATAAATCAAACATTTTTCTAAAAAAAAACAAAAATCTGCGAATGTGTCATGTTTTTTGTTGGACAGAGAAATTGTGTGGAAGGACGATATGAATGCAAAGGGTTGCTCGAGTCCCAAATTCATTTAAAATGTTTATAAACGGGAAAGTACTACATCAAATGAACTGATCTCTGTACTTCACATAGACCTAAACAATACCTATATCTTTCATGACGCTCAATGAATTTATAGTCTCTGTTGCTTGGCTTGTTAGTCCATCAGTAGGATTAAACAAATCCAACCTTGATGAATGTTTGCTGTATAGGCCAAACATCTGGTTAACATGGTTTAAAAAAAACACATTGTGTTTTCAATGGCTGCGGTGAAGGTACACGCACAACTTTTAGCATGCGTATCGGGGCCATAAAAAAGCTTTGATTTACAACGAAGTGCATTTTTCATGTACGGTATATGTCCATCCACTCGCCAGCTGCTGGCGGTTAACATTTGGTGTCGATACACTTTGGACCCAAATGGAAACATTAAAAAAAAGAATACAAATTGGTGCCTACAGGCCAACACTGGACTCGCAACATTTGCATCCCTCGTGCAGCGTGAGGTAGTGTACAACGTAGTTTTGCGTATTACCTTGTACGTTATGTATTGTTTTGTGCAATGCAGTACATTGTCAGATAGCAAGTTCAGCGTAGCGTAATAGAATAATATAGGGTGGTGTATCCACTGAGTACCAAAACTGGAAAAAAAGCGATACTCTAATAAGGTGGTTCCCAACTGCTGTCACCCTAATATTTTTAAACTGCGTTTAAAATTACACAATCAAAGCATACAGGAGTGCTTCTCTGGTGTTTTGAGTTTTGTCCAAAAATATCTTTGTGGTGCTCTTTGGTCGAGTGATCAGCGCAGGACTTCCAAAAACAGGAAACTGAGGCACTCAAAAGTGATTCTGAATTAAAAGGCCTTTATTGTAACATGGTCCATTGAAAAAAAAAATGAATACGTGTTTCAGCCTTGGTCGGCCTTCGTCAGGGCAAGCTCAAGTGGACTGGCGTGGTATTGCTTTTATACAAGTAGGTCACATGGTCAATGTGGGCTGGACACATGTAGTCAACTGGTGCAAAATATCCAATCAACAACGCTCCGAAGACAACTACTAAAAATAAATCACAATTGACATTCAATATTGTCGCTCAAAATGAGTTTGATGTACTTCTAAAATCATCTGCCAGCCAGAAGCTGAGTTGAGCTACCACGCTAAAAATAATTAAGTTGACTACTTTTCCGGTAATGTTTATCCGACTGGGGTGAGCAGAACTGTGGCTCGTACTACAGATAACGTAAAATACCGGAACGTAATGTATAATGTAATGTTTTCTTGTACCATACTGTATGTACAATGTATGAGGAGTCGAGTACTTCACCTGCTCAATGTTTACAGTGTCTTTAGAATAGCCTGCCAGAGGATGTCAGGTCTGCAGAGACTGTTGATATTTTTAAGAGGAAGCTCAAGACACACCTTTTTAGTTTGGCTTTCAACAACTTTTAAATAATTTATCTTTTCTTTTGATTGAAGATAATTCTATGTTTTGCTTTGAATGTTTTAAAGCACTTTGAGTTGCATTTTTATGTATGAAAAGTGCTATATAAATAAAATGTGATTGATTGATTGATTGATAGATAACTTCTGCTGTGAATTGGCGCTACAAAAAAAAGTGTAGTCTAGTACAGTGTGATACAGTATAATGCAGTGAAGTGCGGACTAATGTAACATCCCAGTAGAGCGCTATGTCGGATATATTCAAACTAATCAGACCACAGGGGCATGTTCAGCCAAGGTGTGTACTCTAATTAGTGTCTTCAACGTTATAATCAGTCGGCTTACTTACGGGTGACAAGTAGTCAGGGTGCTGTTTGGTGCCGCGTGTACCACGCTATAAATGGACCAGAGGAAGCTAAGGAGCGAGTTGAGATTAGAACGAAAATTAGAGACAAGCCTGGTAAAGGCAAAGGTTATATATAAGACCATCTCCAAACAGTTTGCTGTTCCTGTGACTACAGTTGCACATATTCAGAAATGTAAACTATGGAGCCAACCTCCCACAATTACATTGTTTAATTTTTAATGAAGTGCTTATTGATAACAATTTAACAGGTTCAAATATTAACAGAGGGGCACCAACTATTTTGTCCATATGTGCATATACTCCGGGGTGATTACGACACAAAGTCACTGTGCTGTTTGGTGACGTGTACCACAATACAAACGGACCAGAGGAAGCAGAGTTGTAGTCTCAGGAGATTAAATAGACCAGCATGTTTACCTCTCTCTAACTCATTCAATTTAGTTTTCTTTTCACCGTCCAGCCATTCAATCCCAGGAATTGATCTATATTTTTCCAATTTTTTTTTTAAACATTAGGTTAAAAGAGGGTCTGAAAATGTCTGGCGGTGATTGAGTTTTGTGAATGGAGAATGGTAAACATGGTAATCACTCAAGGGTGATTACGTTCAAAAGAAAACTAGAACTAGAAAAGTAATTGGAGGCGAAGAGTGTGTTGCCCTGGTGTTTGCATGAGTCTGGTTCAATCGGGTGTCCATCTCCAGTACGGGCTGCAAAGTCTGGTTTCATTTTAGGGGCGATCAGGACACCCGCAAAGCTATCCTCATGATCCTCTCAAGAAGCGGATCACCTACTGAGAAACTCAGCACCTCTCATGAGGACTAATAAAGTCTTATCAGATCAGTGGCCGAGCGTACCCGGAGAGTCGCCTTTATCTCCTCGCCGACGCGTGGGATCACACGGCTCTCCAGAAACTTCACGTCTGCAATTTTTCCGGGAAATAAGGAGTAAGTTGAAGTCCGGCGTTGGAGGCCACGTTCCTCCTTCTGCGTCTTCGCTGATGGTAAATGGTTTCATCATCTGTGATATGATTGAATTCCTCCGACAGCTTTGTTCACCAAGCACCCTGATTAGCAGTGACATGATTGCTATCAGTCTGCGATGAGATGGTTCTTTGTGAAGGACTGTGTGTGTGTGTGCGTGTGCGTGCGTGCGTACATTGGATGTTTGTCACAGGGCAAAGACCGGGGGACCCAAATTTAATTTCTTTCCATATAATTAGTGTCTTTAATCATGTCTATGATGAAGCCTATTGGCAGACTGATTCAGTGCTTCCTTTGCTACCATCTGGCACACACACGCACGCACGCACACACAATCTTGCTGCTCCATCTGCAACCACTGCAAACTGATGAAGAACCAAGTTCGCCATTGCCCATCAATGATTAATTGGATCAACTTTCAACTCAGAGCAAAAGTGGGAGCTATAGTTATTTGGGGCGCCAATACAGCCTATAATTTAGTAGGATTTAGTGCAAAAACACAATCAATGACTTTCTATTTATTAGTAGAAAATTGAGTAACTTTACTTGGCAAACAGACTGAAATCCCACCATATTGTTCAAGCACCAGGCAGCACGCTGTTCTAGTGCTTAACACATCTGTCTCAGCCTACATTCGGTAATATTCATAAGTTAAGTTCATTTGAGACTCTAAATTGCCAATAGGTGTGAATGATTGTGTTTATGTGCTCTGCGACTTGGTTGGGTGACTAGTCTAGGGTGTTACGTTTATCCTTTCAGCAAAACCAAATTGGTCTGTATTTGAAGAACATTGTCTGGTTGTCTGGTTTTGCAAAGAAATATGATGTCTTTGAAAGATTTTCAATAAAAGTTAGATTTTCCTCAAAATGTGCCTCTTATTACTCATTTCGTATTGACGCTGAATACTGTCATAGAAATAAATGGCCAGAAGTAGAAAAAAAAATAGCTCAAGTCACGAAAGAAATGTAGATGTCTACTTTTGCATTTGAACTATCCCTATAGTTTGTAAATCTTTTCTATAGGAAAGTGCTGTTTAAAGTGTCATTTTCACCCGCTCATTTCCCATTTCAGACCCCATGAACTCCCAGCTAATGTAGACAATGTAGCGTCAGAGCTCTGCATGCTGGTCCCCCGCCACATGCCAAGTCAGCACTTGGCTCTCAGGCCAAACGAGCCTCATCTGCAATAAAATCATCGCCGCGCACCCGCGCGAACAGCGGATTGGTTAAAAGCAGAGGCCCGTGCAAAGCGCGTCCGTATCATACCGCAAGAAGCACGACCAGAACTTGACGAGCGAGGATGAAAACGAACATTCCGAGCAGGCTTGATGGACTTTTTTGGCTGTGATTTTAACTGCTTGGGGCTTTAATGCTGTGAATGTGTGCACGGCACGGGAGGTATTGGCTTGCAAATAATGAGCCGGCTTTATTCAGTGTTACACAAGATGAGGAAAATGTGAAGTGATACTGGCTGGCAGTGGTTCTTTTACAACTCAGAATGAGGGGGGATAAACAGAGAAACGAGACACGTCAAGCTCAAGTTTCAATCAGGCTTTCTTGCCAAACTACAGAGGTTGTGGAAAATCTCAAAATTAAAAGTATCCCATCCAGGATGGTGGGAACACTAAGGCTGAAAACAAATAGTCATGGAAAACTAGTCCACCTCAGATTTGGTTCCATTTAGAAACATAAATACATCAAAATTAAATGACCACAATTAAAAATTCCGTAATTTTAGACAAAATATTTATCCCATAACATTAAAAGGTGAAATACTAAACTATTATATTACATAGTGAAAAACTGCTTCAAATTAGCTACATTTAGAGGTCCTAATAGAAAACAGATTCAGATTAGCTACATCAAAAGTGCCCAAGAGAAAACTGATTAAGAATACCCATATCTAGACCGCTGAATAGAAAATTTCACGATTCGTCTTGTGCAGGGTGCGGAATAGAAAACAGTTTGAGATTAGCCACATCTAGAGTGCCGAAAAGAAAACCATAGACTAGCCAAGTCTCGATTGTTGAAAAAAAAAAAAAATTAAAATTTGCTACCCCTAGAGCGCTGAATAGAAAACTGTTTCATATTAGCTACACCTATAGCACCAAATAGAAATCTGTTAGAGATTAGCTACGTCAAAATGTGCCAAAAAGAAAACTGTGACACATGTCCATAGGGCTACGTAAAAAAATTTGCTGTCTAGCGCACCAAATAGAAAACTGTCTGACATGAGACACATCTAAAGTGCTAAATATAAAACTGCTTTGGATTAGCTACTATAGGTTCATAGCTATTGTATGTTCGGAGCCCCGAAAAGAAAACTGTTAGACATCAGTCACATCTAGACCACTGAATAGAAAACTGATATTAGCCATATCTAGACCGGTGAATAGTAGCCTGACATTAGCCATATCTAGACCGGTGAATAGTAGCCTGACATTAGCCATATCTCTAGCGCCGAATAGAAAACTGAATTTAGCCACATATGAGCTGAGCGCTGAATAGAAAACTGAGATAGGCATATCTAGAGCGCTGAATAGAAAACTGCTTTACATTAGCTACTTTATGTTCAGAGCCCCGAAAAGACAACTGGTAAGACATCAGCCACATCTAGCGCCCCAAATATAAAATTGTTTGACATTAGCTACAACGAGAAGAAATATAATAGAAAAGTGCTTCAAATTAAATGTTTAGCGCGCTGAGTAGAAAATTACTTCAGATTAACCATGTCAAAGTGCCAAATAGAAAACATTGACATCAGCCACATCCAGAATGCACAATAGAAAACGTTTCGATAGAAGTGTAAGGCTGTAAGCACATGATTAAATGCCAATTATATATTATTTAAGTCTTTTTGTACAATATATCGAATCATCCCCATGACATTGGGTAAATCCAAGAATGTGAGCGCCACGCAACAACCTGGGTGAGAAAGTTGTGCGTATTCCCCTCGCAGGAACCACGGCCATAATTCAAACAAACTGCCTTCCAGCAGTGCATTGTGGGTACGCGAGCGTGAAGTGTGCAAGAGGAGATAGCCCGAGATAATGTGAAGGAGGAGAAAGGTAAATAATAAAAGCCGACAGGTGTATTGTTAAGAAACGGCGTCTTGTGTTTTGGTTACACAGCCAAAAGGTGCGCTGGTACTGTAATGTCGAGCATGGGTGAATCCAGAGCGGGGAAGGGGGGCGGGGGGGGTTAGTAATTCAATTTGATCAAATGACAAAAAAAATACATCGCAGAGAGAAGAGGCAGGCAGATGGAAAACAAGGACCGCTATGAGACCACGATGTTGCACTAGATAAAAGATAAAGCGTGTGTGCGAGTGTGTACTGAAGTGTAATGTGAGGTATATGAAACACTGGCAGCTTATCTGATGTGTCCATGACTGTATGCCTCTCCACTGGAGTGGCTGCTGTTGTCATAAAATATCTTTGGTGCAATTTGACCTCCACAAGGAGCACAATACGCAGGACGTAGTTGGGAGTAATAATCATATTCACAATAAGAAGAAGAATCGACATCATCTTCACAATGACTAATTAATATATTAATGAATAACTAACTATAGTGGTGCCTTGAGATACAAGTTTAAATCGTTCCGATAATCAGATACGGGAATTCCGTACCAGGGAAGGAGCGGTCCAGGATGCCCATTTTAGGGATTGAGGACGGAGGACGATACATTTTTTAAAAAGGATGGAATAAGCAAGGACGGAAGCGGGCTTTCATCCGTCCCTGTAATTGTCCCTAACCGGGTCAAGTACCAAACCAGACAAATAACTTACTCCAATAATGTACCGCTATCAAAGATGAAAATAAATAAAACAGCATTAGCAAAGATTCTGCAAGGTAGAATTTGAAAATAGGCTCAGGCATAGTAAAAGAGTAAAAAAAAAAAATACAAAAAAAAAAAAGAAGCATTTGTGGTAACTTTTCAAATGATTATGTTCGAGGTCACACAGAGTATCCCCAAAGCTGCTTCTCCAAACATATTTCAGTGTTAAATATGATATGCATTTGCATCAAGAGCATGCTTTGGTAGAACTCAACTTGTGTTGAATGGAAATTGCAAATGTTCCTAAGCATAACAAGGTCGATTTTAGCATGATTTTAGTATTCCTCACTATTGTTGTTTGAGGTCTTTTCACGAAAATATGAATATTATGTAAACAAAGCTTTTGCACAACCAAGTTGGAGGAGAAATTCACTCATTGTAAAAAAAATAAAAAGGCTAATTAGCCTCTAAAAGCACAATGCTGCTTTTATGTTTATGAAAAAAAAAAGTTTAACAAAATGATTAGGGTTCTTATTTCAATTTTTTTTTTTCTTTTAAAGAAAATCTTAACTGAGAGGACGGTGTAAAACAGTGTTACTCTACAAAAAAAAACGGACATAATACAAGTCTTGAGTTCGGATTTGGTAACTGTCATGTCATGTCATCTTCCAAACCGCTTATCCTATATAGGGTCGCGGGGAGTTGCTGGAGCCTATCCCAGCCGTCAATGGGCGAAGGCAGACTACACCCCGAACTGGTCGCCAGCCAGTCGCAGGGCACACGTAGACACTGTCACTGAGCGGGAATCGATCCCACGCTGCCCGCACACAACTCAGGCGTGTGTACCACTACACTATCAGCGGACATGGATTAGGTAACTAATAATGATTATTAAAATCTAGAGCACCTAATACAAGGGCGAAATTTGTCACATCTCCAGCGCTGGACAGGAAACCGTTTTGAGTTTAGCCATGTCTGAAGCACTGAATAGAAAAAAATATTTGAGATCAGTCACGTCTAGAGCACCAATCAGAAAACTGAGACAACTCAAGAGCACCGAATTGAAAAAGCTCGACACTCATGATCCAAAGTGTAGCACGGTGACACATAGCATTAGCTGAACAAACATATCTGCCAGGTTGTTGGCAGCTCCAGCAAAGCAGCGGATTTGAACCGGCTCCAATCGGGTGAAGTGTAGTAACCAGAATCAAACGGGAACGTGGCCATTGGCCAGTAGGATGGAGGGAAAACAAGAGAGCAAAAGAGAAGAGTGCACGTATGAACGGGAAAGAAGTGGCGGCCGGCGCTACCCGCGGCCACAAACAAAGTGAGAAGAAGAAAATCAATGCGGTGTCCACCAGGGACAGAATGTCATGGAGTTTTTTTTTTCCCCTCTTGCACTCCTCCCCATTTGCTGGCCTAATGGAGGACTGGAGCATTTTTTTTTTTTTTTTTTTTTTTTTAAATGGCCCCAGTCACCTTGGCTAAACGAGGGATGGAGGGATGAACGGAAAATGCCGGCAGAGGACGATTTCAAGGGATGGCAGAAAGAGATGCAAGATACATTTTTTTTACTTTACATTTCAAATCCCTATAATGGCCAGAGACAAGATGTGTTAAAAGCAACTATAGGGATGATGCACATACTGCAGTACTTTGGTCCCCATATATGTCATATATATATTTTACACACACTCACGGGCAAATCATACTCTCACATGCACGCACATGCGCTCTCAGGTATACCCACGAACAAACACATCCACACACTCGCAAGCTCATATTTGCAGAAACACACACATACAAATGTATACACAGACATATTCTAATGCGCACTTAAAACTCATTCACTCACTCTCACGCTTTCTCAGACACACACATCACGCACACACGCATATTCTCACGCGCCCACGCAATCTCATTCGCACGCACACATACTCTCGCACTAAATGCACAAATATCTATACACACGCTCGCTCATATTTTCACAGTGTTTTATAAACACTCATGCATTCTCTCTCACACATTCCCATCCGCACATATGCGCACACACAAAAACACACACCAAACCCACGCACGCACACACACAGTGCAGACACTTTGAGGTCCATTTAACTTTAAATTCATCATCCCCGGTGGAGCTTGGCGTCCAGCATGAATTTACAGCAATCTTGGGGAGGGAGACGGGACATGCGGCAGGCCGGCCGCTCATGCTGCAGACCTTCACATCTGTACAACGAAGGCTTTTATACATCTTAATCATCCAAAGAGCCCTGATGCTTTATAGGCCGCCATAAATCTTCATTTGAATACAGTAAGGTGCTGATAAGAAGCAGATGGAAGCCGGATTTCTGCTTGAACCCTTTGCTTCAACACACTACTCCTTTTGTGATGACGCCACAAGATAGAACACCACATCCGCCAAATGAAACTAATGAGGACGTGTCTTATGTCAGGTGAAAAAAAAAAAAAAAAAAAAAAAAAAAACCGATGCAGACAATCCCATTTGACCAAACGTCTTTGCGCCGACAAGTGCAAGGATGATTTATTCACCCGCCTGCTGCCATCCATTCTTATTTACAACCCTTCATCTTATTTAAATCAATCAATATTCTGTACATTTTATACATACACTGTATATATAAATACTGTCAAGGTCACATTTCATGTACAGGCATCATTAAACATGTTTCATTTGTGCACTGCTGGATGACAATCTATTCTTTAATCTGGCCAGATACATTTCTGCCAGTGATGTTAATTTACCCAACCGCAAATGGGAGGCGGCCACATTTGTACAAACATTTTTGGAACAATATTAAACCATGGCGTAGTGGTTCACTCACTTACAACACATAGTTGCGCTCTCTTTCTAGACTTCTAGACCAGTGAGAGTATTTTTCATCATTAACCACTTTCACTTCATTAGACCAAAAAAATGTAAATCATTTACTGAAAATTATCCATCTTTGTTCATCTCTGCCAGCGGAAAATGAAACCACCACAATGTTATTTCGCTATGTAATTTTGTCACTTTGTTGTTTTTGTTTTTTGCAAGATACAGTAAACAGGGTTTTTCCCGCATTCAAATTTGCGAGGCGGCCACCTCCAGCTAATTGTGTGCCCGCCACCAGCCAGAGCGACTGATATTGCTCAACAGAGCGCGATTGATGTCTGCGGCAGCAATGTATTGTAACTGCAGTTGCAGCGTTCGCCACTATGGAGGCGCTATATCAAGCCTGGCCAAACCGCGGCTCTTTGCCCGGTTTCATACGCCTCTTGAATCCCTTTTCACTCTGAACTTGCAGCGTGCCATTGTCAACCCCATTTATTGTGTATGTGGTGAGGGGCGCGCCACAGAATGGAGCGTTGCTGGGCGGCGCTGAGCGTACTCGGGACGTCTGCCACAACGGCAAATCTCCTCAGATCGAATCATATTCTATTGCAAGTCGCGGCATGAGGACAATGGAGGAAGCCTTGATGAAGTGCGTTTATTGTATTTAACACTGAAAGATTGATCTTATCTCCTCTTGATTTCCCTTTTCAAAGTGAACAAAGACGGGGCCCTCTTTTGCAACAATGAACGATACATTTCTCATCCAAACCAGTGGGAAAAGCCTCACTTTTTACTTCCTGGTCAGCTGCTACATCAGCACTTCCAAATCTGGGCACGCTGTTGCGCGTGTGATGAAGGGTTTATTTGAACTTGGCGATTATGGCTCCAGTTTTAATAAATGAATGCATTTTTAATAAGTGAATGCTTTAATGTGATGTCATTCTTGTTCCCTATGAGAGAAAGTGAGTCCGTTGAATTTACAGAATACATGCACGTCATGGCGCATGGTCAGGATGGTACCACGTCTGCATCAATCTGAGCGAGGAAAAACCCTGTGTATGCCACTTGACACAATAAATATTGTCAAACAGACGTTTAGTGTCAAACTAAACATCAAACAAAAACAAAAACAATTACACATTATGTATTGCAAACACCACTAACTAAAGCCACTTAAGCTTAATGCTGAAAAATACTGCAAAACATGAGAGAAATACTAACAAATGATGTTGCGGCATTATGACCTTGTAAGAAATTGATATTTGAACACAAACTGTGGAGCAGCCCTTGTAGACAGACAATAAACTACATATATATTACTGTTCCGCAATAATAATAATAATGATAATGACTATACTGCAGTTTAATGAGGAGCTGTCTCCATGTATATCATCGCCCTCCAAAATAGTTTGTCATATTTTCAGAAAACAAGAAAAACTGAACTAATTTTAGATTGTATTTAATAATTTACTTCAGGGGTAGAAATGAATGATCTACGTAGTACATAGTCCATTTCAGAAGTGGCCGGCACCCTGATATGTTTAAAGCAAAACATTTATTTTTGTCAAAATATTACTTTATTAGGCCATTATTTTAAGAGGCTGACAATATCCGTATGTCTGTATTATACTGCCTTTAAGCGGCCATGGCATGCGCACCAGAAGGAGCGGCACAAGATTCACTGAATTGGGTTGTCATGCAACCCAAATTTGTTGAACAGAAACAAGTGCAAGACTCCTGCTAATTACAACAACTACATTAAGCGTAACGGTGAGTTTTATTTGAATCATTTGTTTCTATGCCACAAGCTCACGCACGCCTATTCCATTCAAGTTCTGACGACGTTGTTTATTGCCAAAAGTGCCAATACCCCTCTCCACATCAGTTGTGATCGATCAGTTGTTATTGGTGAGCGGCATGGATCGAGCAGCCTATCGATCAGGCTATTGGTGATTAGGCTGCCATGAATAAAAGACAAGAGGATATTGAGTTGTTCTTTTTCTAACGCAAGGTCCAAAACATCTTGAGATGAGGAAGACAAGAGGAGGTTAAGAAGAAGAATACTAAGATGGTGGATAGGAGTAAGGATGAGGAGGTGACAAAGAGGTGATGGATAACATGTTGATGACAAACAACAAACTATGCAGAGCTAGAAAACGTGTTGAAAAGCTTTCACACATGCAAACACTGATGAATCCTGATAGTTGGCAACCTGCACAAAAATCTGTTACTGGAAATCCTCAAATAGATGTGATGAATTGTTTTAGCATTTTAATATCAGTAGGACTGAATAATTAAAAAAAAAAAAAGAAAATCGGATTTTTGTGATTTAATGTGATTTTTTTTTTTTTCGAGGTCCTCTTCCCATGTATTTTTTAACAAACACAAGCAATAAATAACATTGCCCAACAGTTAATAAAGAATTCATGATGGTAAAGGTTTGACTTTGAAATAGATTCTTTTTTAAATATTTCCTTTTCCAATGTGCTGAAACAGATTGTGTCGGACATCACACGTTCCACTGTACCTTTATGATGTACAACATCATTCCTGATATAAGGAGCTGTTTATAAAAGCTATATACAAATATTTAATCCCCAAAATCAATGTACCATTGAGTTCAAGTGAAAATATTTGAGTTGCCTTAAAAATACACTCGACCCATTTTCCGCACGTTAAGAATGTCATTTGATGTTAGCATACATCAAGCTATAAAAGTCACACGTGTTTGTCCTGGCTCGGCCATCCACAAGTGGGTTTTGTGAAATAATAGAAATGACAAGACAGGAAGTCGAGGGAATATTTGCGCTTACAGGTTCTTGACGTTGGTGATTCCTCTGAAGGCTTTCCTCGGCACTGCCTGGATCTGGTTCTCACTCAGGTCTCTGGAGGGACACAGAGAGAGAGAGAAAAAAAAGGCTTGAAGCTCCAATGATGACCCGAACCGCAAGCAGTTGGTCTCACAAAGCCAACGGAACAAAGCAACAGACGGATGATATGACATTTATGATGACACGCAAATAGCCTCAAAGACCAAAGATTCTATTGGAATTAATCCTGGTGTATGTGTGTGACTGTGTAGCTTGTCCATTGTGGGTTCAAAACACACACACACACAGACATTCCCCTGACATTCTTTAAGCCCTCGCTGATTTTTATTTTCCACATTGACTTTGGCTCGGCGCGTCCGACTTATGACGTGTAATGAATATGTACACTCTATGAGCCAGAACATATGTGACATGACGCAACGGGCGGCCGTTAACTGCAGCGGTGTGACGGCCACCAGGGCACAATCAGATGAGACAAAAAAGGGAAAAAGAAATGCATCATATGAGATCATTGTCATATTACTGTTGTCCGACCTTGGAAAATATATTTTTCTTACTGTCAGCTATTGACGTCCTATATAAATGGTAAGAACCAACGGCTGTCCTGGCATGTGCAACATGTGCGACTCAACGGGGAAGAATCGGCATCCCAGCATGCATAGCGGCATTTGTAAATACTTGTAACTAATTACTTGTGATCATTAATGTTACTGTTGTGCAGAGGTAGGCAATCCGTCAGACTGATGGACTGGTCAGGCCGTTAGTCTGTCACCGGCAGACGCACGTTTTCCTGACATTTTTTGGGGGGGGACCGACTGATGGACCAACGGACTTCTGATGGACTGACGATAATTCAGTTCGTCACAAAAAATGACGCACTGATTAATGACGGACGGGTAACCTGGCCGCTGACGAATGACGGACCAGCAAAATTTAGTAAAATGCCCACCTTGCTGTTTTGTGCGTTTCCTCATAGCGTAATAATTGTGTCGTTATGACAAGCTACCCATGAACTTTCTGGATTGTGATGCGTGATTAAACTATTCTACGCATTCGCAGTATGAAAATGGACTAGTCCATTGCAAATTTTTTAGAGAGCTCATTTTTTTCAATACATTTTGGAGTATGTCTAATTTAACCACCCATTCAAAATAAAGCGGATATATTTTGAGAATTGCATTTTTTTTTTTTTAATGGCTTGTATTCAAATGATCTCTGGAGTGCCTGTCCAACTACTAAATGTGACATTAAGTAAATCTTTGTTTTACTTTGGAGTCAGCCCGCCCTCCTTCAAACAGCTTTAGTTGCTTCAAAATATTGCCTCTTAACTGCAACACGTAAGAGGGAGCATGTAACTCTGGCCTCCTTCCACTAGCTGCCACTGAACATAGGAGGTGAGCCCTTATTTGAGTGTTTTATTTGTTTTTATTGTTTTAACTTTGTCACTGTTTTATTGTTCTTCATGTACGTAATGTTCAATTGTTCAATTTTTATGTACGAGCTGCGGTTGTTCTTAATAAAACCGTGCGGTCTATTTCTCCACTACTACAACTGGCGTACTCCCATGTTAATGTGTGAGCATCACTTGGGAGAGAATTTCATCGAACAAAAGGATTTTTTGATGGGGGGGGGGGGGGGGGGCTTGTGGTTTTGGATGTTTCCCTCTCTGGCTGCTTCTTTTGTTTGACGTTTCCCACTTGGCTGATGCGGAAACCGAATGTGCGTTGCATCAAAGTCTAATGCGACGGTCGGTATACGCGCTCGCACAGGCAGCATGGATGAGCTTTGACAAGCTGGAATGGAATTGTGTTGTTTTAACGTGCAGCTCGGCCGGGATATGTTGTATATGTTCATTCTATTTGTATTTGACTTGGCTGATTTACACAAAGGCGATTTCTTCCTTGTCTTCTGCCTGACATTTTGATAAAGCAAATAGAAACATACATTCCGCGCTCTGTCGCTTTCTATTATCCGTCACACAGGAATTGTTTATCTCTTTTGCTAACTATGAGCACATATCTATCATGTGTGGGTTTTTTTTTCCCCGTGATTTGCATCCCTCTGTGGAACACAATACAATCAGGAGAAAGAAACCGACATGATAAGTCGCATTTCATAGATTTTCCGTGTACAATAATTAAAAGCTTTGTTTTGAATCCATCATGTTTTGTATTATCTAAAGCAGATTATGTGTCAAAGGAAATAATGATCAGATGGTGTGTTGTGTTTAAATGGCGTTAGACGAGTGATTGACAACAACAGAGGGCACTTTATCTTCAATTTCAATAAGAAAATAACACACCTACCTCTACTAATAAGAATTTTATTACAGCCATTTCATGTCTTAAGTGCATCTAATACCTCACCTCCAAAGTTTTAAGTGTGCATTTAGCCATGTCAAAAGCCCTTCAAAATCCAAGGTTCTGTAGCCGGAGTCAAACAGATTTTAACGTGCTATGCCAAGAACCCAATTGATTTTGAGCAGCGGTCATATAGTTATTGCGCGGGGGGCAATGCGACTGCTTTTCAACCCAATCGCTTTCAAATGTTCAGATTGCATGGCTCCATGCCGAGAACCGGATCGATTAGGAATGATGGATGATCCGAGATTGCTGGGGACAACAAAAGTGTCTTCTGGGGGACGCAGACATTTTCCGAACTTTCCACCAACAGCAGGACCAAAGCAATCCAATAACTAGGCACGCATGGATGCAACTTATTTTTCAGACCAAGTACA